>NW_017259190.1:2537549-2540176 GCF_001594045.1 Atta colombica
CAAATGTTTTTCTAAATAAAATTTTAATAACGATAATATTATACATTATTAATTGACTACATTTATCGTGAACTCATTTTTATTGATGTGTAAAATTGCTCTTTATTAAGTGAATTGTTGAAGTTAAGTGAGTTGAAGGTTGACCGATGATATATGGATTTTTTATTGATGTATAAGACGTCTAATAAAAATCGTAGTAAAATTGAATAAGAGATACTGGGTGTCTTCTATTTAAGGAAGTAAGCCTAGCTTAATAACACAAGTATCATTCTGTCTTTATTATAATATGGAATATTACTAAATGGAAGGCAACTAATTTCTTACGCTGAGATAATAAAAAGTATAGAATAATTTTTTAGATTGACTGCGTAATCTTTTAGAAAAAATTTTGTTTAAAATAATTTTTTATTATTAATTAAACGCATTATTTAGTATGTTTAAATATATTACATTAACTATAGATTTATTAAAAGAAAGAAATCGATAGGGATCAATAAATTAATAAAATGATTAATTGAATAGAGCTATTTTGACTATATAGCAAAACGATTTTTTATTTTAGGATATGAAATTGGAACAATTAAAATTCTGATAATATTGACATAGTCATTTTTTGCAACAAATATTTCAGTGGTACGCCGGCATTATGTAATTAAATTTTAACTTCTGTATTTGCTGGATAAAACTTTTATTCAAATCTATAATACATATAACCATAGTTTCTATGTTATCGATGTTTCTGAGAAACAAAATCATTCTGACAAGAAAATTTATCAAAGTGAATAGAGGTTCGCAATTAAGGACACAGCATTCTATTAGTGAAATGTGATCATAATGAAATGGTGAAAGATGAGTAGGTATTTATGGGATATGTTACTATGATTGGCACCCCAAGGATTTCCGTAAATAATTCACTTTCTACGAATACAAAGTATCAAATAAATTGTTGGAGCTTTTCGCACGTATTAATGGAATAAATAATTTTTCTTCTTATGAGCATAATTGTGCTAAAGATATATATTTTTGTAAATATAAAAATTGTAATTTGATGTTAATTAAAATTAATTAATAAAATTCGATTTTATCATTGGCTGCATTCAGCGGAAAGAACCGCTCAGTGAGCAATTTTTTCGCTAAACGCACTCATTATTGTCAATTTATTAAATTTTAAATAATCGAAAGGTACTTGAAAATTTGAATGAAATTGTCCAAATTAATCATTCGTTTGTTATTTTTAAATCTAAATTAGAAATATTTTTGTCTAAATACCATACTGATCAAATGCTGACTACATAATCATATCATATATTACATTATTGTCTTTTAATTAATATTTTTTAATAAATATTTTATATTTTATAAGTTTATCTAAAATAATTTTATATTAATATAAGAGGTTTTTTAAATACAGTTTTATATTAAAAAATATTTAGTTTTGTGTTTTTTGATATGACGATAAGATTTTTAAATAATAAATATATCGAAATAAAAATCATCATTATTATAAATTAATTATACGTGTCGTGAAAAAAATACAAAAAGTCTTTTCTTCACTATGTGGCTTGCAAGAAAATGCATGTTTATAAAGCGTTTTAAAAAGCATACTATCCGCTCTTTATGTACAAATTGCATGTGCATATAGTTTAACCATTATGCATCGGTAAATGCATAACGCTATACTTTGCGTATTTTTCATTTGTGTTTATTTAAGTTACTAACACGCATCTTGTGAAACTCGCGTCTGTATACAACATATCCATTTACATAAACTTGCATTCCATATAAGTCATTTCTTAAAATTGCAGTATAAAACAATGTATAAATGTAATGTAGTGTAAGAAACATAATTCAATTAGTTTTAAATAAATATGTAAACAATCGTAAACTAAATCTGTAATATTTGTTGTTTAATAAACTAGAATCAAAAATTATATTGCATTTTATTTATAACCAATTTCACAATTTCTTAATAATGCAATTTATTAAAAATAAATAGATGTACGAAATTTTTCTAAGCTTTCATAAATTTTATCTATATAATTTATTACTATTAATATAGATGTCTTTTTTAATAAAGATATAACTATTAATATGACACTCGCATTACTTTTTTTTATATCCAATTTTTTATTGAAATTATTTTATTATTTTTAAGAATGCATAAAACAGATGGTATAATATTTAAATATTAATATAAATATTCTTAATATTGCTTATAGGCAAAATACATTAAGGAAAATGATAAACAGCAAACACATATTTATTATGTTATATAATTTATGACTGATATATTTGAAGAGATGATTAGATCTTGGAAAGATAATGTCATTTATCAATGTCTCTTATAATTGATATTCTCTCTAAAACTCGAAGAGTGAAATATCACTCGAAACGAGTGAAATATAAGTATAACAAAAAGTGAAAGTTGAGCTTGGACACTTCGAATGACTCGCGATTGCAAGAGTTAAATTGCAAACATCTCATAATTCTTCAAACCTCTATAAATTGAAAAAGTGTAATGCAAATTCTAATGTTTCTTCTTGAGTAAATTATATTTTCTCTAAATTAAATTTAACTTATACTTTCACACTATTAGCACTTTTCACAAATTAGCAATGAACAATATA
>NW_017259190.1:2540276-2544247 GCF_001594045.1 Atta colombica
TTTTGTTAGGCTTAGATTGCGATAATACAGTTTTTTATGTATATCGTTGCTTTTGCTATTCAAATCATCCTTATTCCAAAGTAATTTCCTCGAATGAGGCAACGTTTATATGTGAATGAATTAACTGGGCAAATAAGGGGCTTGACAAGTTTTATCGATATCAAAGATGAAATCTTTATAAAACCATTTTCAGAGTGCCAATAGCAGCAATAACGGTGGCGCCGGAAATATGAATCTGGTTTCGCTCGTGGGCACGAATGGAACTCGAAGACCACCCTCTCAACAATCATCGTTTCATTCGTCTAAGAACCATTCCCGGCATCAACCTGCATCTGCTCCGCCGTCGACACCGCGGAACGCCTGTCAGATGACCGAAATAGAAGCTCCGTGTATACGTAAGTCTATTGCGACGTAAGATTTAAGCCTCTTAAAAATCTTCCATGTAGTATAACTTGTAAGATAAGATTGTATTATCTCGTGATAAGAAATTGAATGTTATCAATATTTTTTTTTGCAAAAGAAAATAAATATCAATATTCTTTTATAAAGTTCGCTTAATGACGTAAACATCATATTTTGCATGATATTTATAACTTACAAAATGGTCTGGCACTATTAAAACTACAAAATATTCTAAAACTATAAAAAATTCTATATTGATAAAAAAATAAAAAGTTTTGTATTTAACCAAGGTAAAAAGACACTTTTCTATTGAGTTAATAAGTAAATGTAAAAATAAGCTTTTTACATTTATGATTTTGAATAGATGTAAAAGCTACATAAGATCTATTTTTCACTTCGCAGACGTTAGGTCATCTTGTCGGAATCTTGGATCGACTAGATTTAATCAAGAGAGCATCACTAAAATGCTCGTGCTTATTAGTACAGTCTTCATATTACTTAATTTACCGAGGTGAGGATTTTCATTAATTATTTCTATTTAACACGCTTTTTTCTGTTTATTTGTTTACAGTACGTTCAAAATTTCCATGAATTGTGTCTATGACATTTGCTATATGTCTTCTTTTATAATTTATAAAATACGTATAAATAAAACTGAATATTGATAATCAGATTAAATTATATGATGCACACATTGTTTCTTTAAAATAAATGTAGCAAAAGCTATAATTATTACCTACTGAAGAGAAAATGTTTTTTCAAATTATATCATCGAAACATCATACGAAACGTAAATTGTTGCATTAATCAAGTAATTTAAGCTCGAATAATGCAGTTTCCATTTGATGATAGAAATACATTTGGGCTTTTAGTTTAATATGTTTAAACAAATGTAATTTATAGCAGAATTTTATTATATTATCATTTATAATATTTATTATATCAATGATATGTAATGGTGTAAGAAAAAAATTTTGGAGATATTCTATACGTGTGTGAATACTTGCTTTTTAATAGAATTTAAATTTTTCTCTCATGTTGTATAAATGAAGTTCAATAAATGAAGAGAAAATAAATTTCATCTCAATATTATTCATTTAACGAGCAATAAAATTCTATGAATTTTTTTCAAAGGACATAAATTGTGAAGTAGATATAAATTACAGTTTGCGATGAAAACGAAACGGTCAATATTTTTTGGTGAAATGAAATTTGCACGAAATTGTATTACAAGTTGAATTTTCTGTTTCAGCTACGTGATTCGTCTATGCGTGTTCTTCTTTGCGCTAGCAAAGAAGGATACACCGGAGACACTCTGGTGTCTTCAGCAGTTTTTCATGCTGCTCTATTATACAAACTTCAGCATCAATTTCCTTTTGTATGCAATGTGCGGCATCACGTTCCGTCGGTGTCTGGAGCAGATACTGCGTAGGATTCTAAAGAGTATGACTCGGTATCACTGTAGTCCACAAAGGTACATATAATTTGCATTCCATTGAAGATCCGATAGAAATTAAATTTTAAATAGTTAATGGTGACTATTAGGGAATCAGTAAGCCCGTGAAACATCAACGCTCTTTGACGATGATTCTCCTTTATTCGTATTTGGTTTCAACTGAGGTTTTAGTCGAAACCCTCGAGGCTTTTGGACGTAAATCCAAGGATAAATCTAAGATGATCCTGTTTGCCTGAATCGCCTTGAAAGGGCGCACCATTTCACCAGACGCGATACGCATCTGTGACTTTAAGCTCGACTTCGATAACGAGATTTATGTTTGAGATGAATTTAACAAAATAATAAAAAGTTTGTCAGAAAATAAGAAAAATGTTGCTGTAAAACTCTAAACGATATAAATATTTGACTGACATAGATAGGATTCTTGAATTCTGTACACAATTGTATGATAATGTAGATTCACAGTTATTGTATGTGAATCACACATTCAGCTGTTACCTTTACAAAAATCTGTTTCTATTTATTCTTGTGCAAGTTCGGAGATATAAAAAAGTAGCAAAATCGCTTCGAAATATTCACAATCATGTATCGAGATTTCAATTTTAATTTTTTAAATATTTTTTAAAATTAAATAGCACATTATGATATATAAAAAATATCAAATGAAGTTGATTCTCTTTCTTGGATTTTTGCTTTAACTTTATTTGCAGTCTCTGATTGTCGTATCAGTAATGACCAATGTTCTGTTTTCACATCGTACTTTTTACTTTAAGAGAGAGAGAGAGAGAGAGAGAGAGAGAGAGAGAGAGAGAGAGAGAGAGAGAGAGAAAGAGAATGCATGAAATATTCATATATTCATAGAATCAGTTCTGTGGATATGAATTATTAATGTAAGAGAATTATCACTGGGGTAATCAACGAATTGTGGCAATTATTCTCAAATTACTTAATTTGTTCTCATGTTACTTAATTTAAAGAGATGATCGCAAAATTTATATTATTAAAATTTTTTATTTTTTTTTAAATTAAAAGAAATGTAAGATACTTTACTTTTACAATATAGACAGGGAAAATGTATGAATTTTCGAATATTAGTACGTTTTTTCTACTGACTTAATTTTTTCATTTTTAACATAATAATGTTATTAATTATAATTTGAAGTTTTTATGTGATATTAAAGTAAATGAAAGAGTATCATATTTTAAAACTTTTCTATATAGTCTTATTTAAAATAACTAAGATTTCAGTAATGATAAAATATAATAATTAACTAATCTAAAATTTATTTCAAATGGTTGTAAAATAAAAGTTCGAAAAAATCGATAGTTTCCAAAAACTATTATAAAAATCAATTATTGTATAATAGTAAAATTGAAAAGAATTTTGATATTTTTTTTTAATGTTTTATAGAAAAGAAGCTACCTGATGTTAAAATTTATCACATTAAACTAATTTTTCACTATAAGAATAAAGCTTAATTAAAACTTAGAGAAACAATAAAAAAAAATTATTAAATACGCTGCCAAGAACGTTATTTTTTTCTTAATAAAAAATCATTAAACATAGTTGCATATGTGTTATTGGTATATAACTCAAACGCAAAAGAACTCGAGTTGCCACGTCTCTTTTGCGTTGATTTTCTTTTTTGCACAATTAGGACAGAGATCGATTGACCAGCTCGCCTAGGGAAATCACCGGGAAAAAATTTTTCATCCGTAACACATGGAAGAGAATATTCTTTTGGGATGCAATTCCACTTAAAATCTCGAATAAACCTGTTTTTGAATGTGAATTCTCTTTTACGGATTTGTACCTCAACGTAATATTAATAAAAAGAGTAACACTAGAAACCTTGCAGTTTTACACGTAATACATGTACATGATCATTACGCGTAAAACATGAAATTATTCATTTTATATAACAAAGTCCATTTATTTATATCAAATAACTGCGTATATACTTCGTATATCAATACAAGAATGTTAATCAATAATACGTTTCTAATATTTTCATAAACTTCTTACTAAAACATCTGAATTTATATGACAATCGTTTATAAAATGCAGTTTTGTTATTTTTTACTATATAAAAGGAAACTGAGAAACAAAAGG
>NW_017259190.1:2544347-2545404 GCF_001594045.1 Atta colombica
CAAGTTTAATGATCCTTTAACAGATAGATATCTTTAATAGATAGATACCTTTAACAGATATCGATAAAAGTATTATAAATGTGTTGTGTGCTTATTCAAATTAATAATACATAAATACGAAATTTCATTTTTTTTTTAAGTAATGCATTTTTTATTGCTATTCAATTGCCTTCGAGCTAAAGCCTTATCGTGGAAACTTTTACAGTTATAATATCTTTCAATAGTTGGCGTCAATATAAATACACGTGTTTGGCATTACTTTGTACGCTCTTTTTGCACGAACATAAACCCATACACGTGTCGTTGCTTGAAAAATATAGTAGAATAGCATAAATAATATATAAACTTTCCCTTACATGTACATGTAATTTGTAAATTCGTAAATTTGAAATTATAAAATACTATTTCATTAAAAACTTTTTTTCTACATTAAATGTGTTTTCTACATCTCATGTGTTCCATTTTTTATGTATAAATCATATAGCATAATTCATGTATCGTACATGTCATAAAGTTGTTAATCAATATTATTATGTTACGATATTTATGTATAAAATATATCTAATGTATAAAAAAATTTTAATTTGATTATGTGCATGTGTATTACGTAAGATATCATTAAAACAGCAAAGATTCGAGAGAGAATTAAAAAATTAAAATATGTAAATTGATTCTATATGACATTCTATATTACATCATCGCTATAAGAAAAATGACTTTAAAAGTTATCAAATGTCATAAACACACACGCTAATTCTATCAATTATAATATATCAATATTCTATATATCAGTAATAATTACATATATTGATTAATTTATAATGGGATATATGTAACGTGTAAATATATAAACAGATATTCTATAAATCTCTGTATCTTTTTTATAAAAGTATACTGGCCGTGTTCCTGTTCCATATTTGTTACTCAGAACATATGTATTTTAAAAATAAGAATAGAGTAATAAGAATATCTTTTTAAGAGAAAGAGAGAGAGAGAGAGAGAGAGAGAGAGAGAGAGAGAGAGAGAGAGAGAGAGAGAGAGAGAGAGAAATATAAAT
>NW_017259190.1:2546175-2547309 GCF_001594045.1 Atta colombica
TATATATTTATGGATATTATTCTTTAAATGATATTGTTTATTTATATATTGTGTAAATAAATTAATGTTGTTTTTTGAAAAGATTTGGAGAAAATAATATTGTTATTTGTGTTTCCTATTCTAAATATTTAGAATTTGTCTCGCCGCATTTTCTTTTTGAAGATAAGCTACTTGTGTTTTACAGAATGTTTCATAACTACCACATAATATTATAATAATTTATTTTGGAATAGAGTAAAAAATTCTAATATGAAAATGTCAGAATAATTTTTAAATTATAATAGGTCAAAAATAATTTTCAAAGATAATAATACGTACAGAGAATTCGTACGAAGCAACGTCATAATTACACATCTTGTAAAGAGATGACCGATGCTCATGTCTGTGTAACAGACTTCCTCGAGCGAATTCTAAGCAATGTTACTGCTTATCTCTGATTGGTAATAATTAAAAACATTAATTATTGTCTCGATATTTCTGTATTAGGATTTTTTATTTTACCTTATTTTCAAAATATGTTAATATATTAAAGAAATATTGTACAGTATAAGTTGTGAGACACCATATGTATGGTTCATTTCCAAAATTTTTTAATTTAAAAGAAATTTTTTGTTTTATTCATATGTAATGAGTGCTGTATGTTTTTTTATTATAGTTAAAGGATGTAGATGTTTCTTCAGACGCCCCCTCCCCCCCTTCCAATATTCTAAGTATATAGAACCTTCTGTATCCAGAGGAAATATATACATATTATATATGCCAGGGATACATGGTATCGGCAAACATATTAATCTAAAAAGGATATTATAGCATGGTCGGTGTACATCGATCATCATTAATAACATTCTCCAAGTTTTTGCGTAGTGTAATCAAATTTATGATTAGAGTATTGAATAAAAATAAGCATGTTTCTATATTGAACATAATTTTTATAACTACATACATTAATATATTTAAACATATATTTAATATATTTAAAAATAAATGATTATGAAAAAGGCGAAATTATAATTATTAATAAGCAAAAAATTATAATTATTAATAAAGCAAAAATGTAATTTGTAATGTAATTTGAAATATTTAATGTAAATAGTTTGTAATAAAGAATACTACTTTGCAAACTTTAATTTATAA
>NW_017259190.1:2547368-2557968 GCF_001594045.1 Atta colombica
ATATTTAAAATATTATAAATATATAATATTTATAATATTAAAATTTATAATATAAAATTTGTACTTAAATTATTCTAAAATGTAGAAATCCTTTTTAAATAATTCAAAAAGCTTCGAGCTATTTATAAATTTCTGAGAAAGATTTTTAAAAATCGTAAAAGTAATTGATTTAGTCAAATTTCTCTCTCTGTTGTCTGATTATAGTTTGAAATAAATCATTTTTGAAATATAGAAGTATTAAATTGGAATACTAATAAGCTCAATCAAGAAATTGGAAAAATTTTCATCTCGATAGTTATTGAGATAACAGAGATTTACTATATTTATCTCATTAATTGCTTATCACTTACCTTAGTCTTTCCCGAACTGGTTAAACCTACGAGCATTAATCCGTTACGCATCAAAATAGTCTCGTACAGCTGCACTACCTTTCTCACAAAGTCTGTAATTAGAGTTACAACTTCAATAGATTCTGCGAAGCATGGCCAGACAAGTTACGAAAGCTGTGAATGCCAGTATCGATCGAATTCGCATTGTCATATTTAGCATGCGCTTTCAAATTGGATGCTTTTGTGCGAAAACACGTTGTGCACATTGCATTATTATTTTTATAATTCTCAATAATTTTGCGAAGTATTATTCTCCAAATATGCTCTTTCTTGCGCGATAAGAAGATGATAATTATCCATAAAATGGATAATTATCATGAAAAATTAATAATAAGATTCTCACTTTGTAAAAATTTATGCTCTCTTCTTTTTCTCTATATATGAATATTTTTTAAGTTATCAGCACAAAAGAATTTAACACAAAAATATATATAATTTTTTCTATTAATATAAAAGTTTATTAAAAGTTTATATGTATAATATATATAGTAATGGTTATTGCTTTATTATTCAATAAATATATAATTTAATCAGTCAATGAGAAAAATATAATAATGTTATAAAATTTGTTTTAATTCTATTTATTTTATTGTGTGCAAAATAACTAAATTATTCATATTTCGATAATTTATATTACTAAATTAATATAATCAATATAATTTCTCATAATTTCTCTTTGTTTGTCATTTATATTACAAGCTAATAAAAAAAATCTATATATCTATACAAAATCTCAATATTTATTTGCGTAATAAATAGATGAAAAAAAAAGGATAAAAAAGTTTTCGTATAAATAAATTCTCCAATATTAATCATGTAATTGACAAATATTTATTTAACTTGTATAATTTCGTAATATGGAAATGAGAGAGATTTTTGATGTAATTCAATATTTGATTTATGTATATCTCTAATTAGTTTCTGTGTTTATGTTTAAGTTAATTGCATGATTATAATATAATTGTTGTACATTATAAGCCATCTGCCACATAGAAAATATTTTTTGTAAATATTTAATACATTTTACATATATCAAATTTTAATATATGTATAATAAATGTCCATATATTAACGTTTTTTTTATTTTGCATATTATTATATGTAAAAGCGTAAATTAATAAAGCTATAAAAATAAATATTTTTATCGCGTATTTATTGAAATACATCGATTTTAATTAACTTTTTGCAAATAAAAAGAAGAGATAAATAATTCCTCAACTGCAAAACCAAGAACAGCTATTGTAGCTTAATAAACAATTTACAGATTTTTTTAAGCGCAAGCTAAATAAGGCAACAAAAAGTCAAACTAATTTATACATTTAAATACATACTCTGCATATATACATATTTGTGTTTTAATTAAAAAAGAAATAAAACACATTTATATTTTGAAACACTTTCATAAATTTAAAATAATTTGTTTATGCATATGTTATGCATTCTACTGTTTATTACTGTGAAATATAATATTAATTGCAAATATAAATTTTATATTTTTTTCTTGCTCATTAATATACTTTCAACGTATCTCATCTATACCTTTAACAACACCATAATGGCACAATCAAAATTTATAAATGTAAGCTATACTTACAATGAATTAAACCGAGAGAAAATAAAGATTGAAAAAGTTAAGATTTATCTTCTTATATGTGCAAAATATTTAAATTTCAAAATTTATTCAAAACTAGATTTTAAA
Organism: Atta colombica; assembly: GCF_001594045.1. Lineage (NCBI taxonomy): Eukaryota > Metazoa > Arthropoda > Insecta > Hymenoptera > Formicidae > Atta > Atta colombica. Next base: position 2,549,457 of record NW_017259190.1, read on the forward strand.
TTTTTTAATTATTTAGCTTCTTTGTATTAAAATATTTAAAATATTTATAAACTGACTTTGCTTTTATATCGAGATTTAATATTGTAATATTTAAATACAAAAAGTATCTATTATTAAATGTATCTATAAATGAAAAAGTAAACTTACCATCGACGTCTTCTAAACCCATTTGTCTAATAGATCTGCGGATGCCCGCTTCTAGGATTCCATAATCCACTGGTTTCTCGATTAGCTTTGGGAAAAGATCTGATACAATGTCTAGAAAAAAGAAGAAAAATAATGGATGCCAACTTATTAATTCCTCTTACAAATATTATACAGAAATGTACACAGATTACGATACGAAATTAATTTACTTAATATATTATCTAAAAGGCAAGAAGAAAATGTAATAGCGTATGTCTATATGCATATAACTTACCGTTAAACAATTTCAAATCGTCCTTCAAAAATTTGGGCACATTAAAATTTTTCAAGGCGCGTAGACAAATTTGGTCTTCTTCAAGATCTTTCTGCTCTCTTTTCAAATTCCCAGCAGTCACAATAACAGTCTTTACCGCATACATACCAAAGTCATAATGGTCCTATATTATATTTTAGATACAATTAATTAAAATCGCAATATTAATTAATTTCTTAAAGCTTAACTAATTGGGAAGTAGCTGTAATATATCTAAAAGAGCTTAAATGACAGAGGAATTTTCTTTGTGATATAAATTAATTATTTTAACATTTAATTTTTAATAAGTAATAAATAATTATTAATTATATATGACAATCTACCATAATGAGATAGTTATAACGTATCTTTTATAACGTATCTTTTTATGTATGTTTTACACAATTCTATTATATATATATATGAAATATATAGTAATACTTATTTTATTAAAATGTATATTATGTATATTATTTTTTTCCAAAAAAAGCAGAAAAGAAAATGGCGAATAAAAATAAGAATACTTGTGAGCTTAGTTGTTCTGAGCACAGCTTAAAAGTCGTCGTGATTTTTCTGGCAAGATTTGCGGCATCCACGAAGCCATATGAGAATAGAGATATTTCAGCGATGAGAGCATAATTTGGCACCATCATAGCAACCGGACGGAAAAGTACTTTCAAGTTGTCAGGTAACTCCGTTCGACCCACATAACCAGGATTCATAGTGATGAATACAGCACAAGATTGCTTCAATGTAAGTTCGACTTCTTCGAAGAGAAATCTGTGCGTTCATAAAAAACGATTTTTTAAAAAAAGCAATACTTAATACCATTGTGTTCAGCAGATTCAAATCAATAAGATTCATTATCTTCTTTACGTTTCCATGATGATAATGAGCAAAATACACTTTTTTTTAAATTTTTTAAACATTGTTCTTTTGTGGAATTAATTAAAGAAAGAGTTGAAATTAGTTTATTATTTCGTTTTTAATACATTCACACAAGAATAAAGAGATTCTGTGCATCCGAACAGCTGATGTCAGCTTTGATAGGCTTTCTTTATATATTTTTCACTAATAGAATCTTTCGAGCCTCATTTTAATTTGTTTAATTAAAGAAATTATAGTAATTAAAATTATAGAATTATAGTAGTAGAATGTAGTAGTAAATATATAAACGCGCGCGCGCGCGCGCGTGTGTGTGTGTGTGTGTGTGTGTGTGTGTGTATATGTATTTAATAACGTATATGTATTTAATATTTAATAAATTATTTTTTTTAAATTAATAATTATTATCTATAAAATTAATTATTAATATTACTTATTAACTATTACATATTAATTATTATTATTTTTATTGCATAGAAATTATGCGTATTATTTTTCAAGCTATTTCACGGATACTTTCTGTACAACTATACTTTCTATTTAATAAAAGATTTATTATCTCTCGCGCATAGGAGACAACATTATAGCGAAATTGGGATGTATAATATTCTGTATCATATACGTAATACAGTATGCTCGAGTCCGAGCTTAGAAAATTGAGCGGTTGAAATAATTTCGACATTCCCTGTTTGCCCGTTATGCCGCTTCCTATAAGCGAAAGATGGTAAATCTCTCGTAAAGCAGATTATATATGGGTTTCGCGGATTATCTCTTCGTATTCAGATTTATTATTAGAATGCCAATGTTTCGTTAAAATTGCATTCACGAAATATTCTAATGAATTTAGATATGAAGAAATAGATATAATAAGATGTTTCCGCGAAACATATAAATATTTTATGTTAATATAACGGATTATCTAATATATACAAGAGTAATATAAATATCATTATAAATAAATATCATTATAAATTGTAAATTGAAAAAAAACATTTAATTAATTGTGTTGATAGCAGGATCGAAGTGGAATAATAAGATTTGAATTATAAATACATTATAATATAAATTTAGTTATCTTTTGGCTTATTAAATTTTATTATTCTGTATACAATATTATAAATTATTCGATTTGTAATTTATAGAAAATTAATTATTTCGTACATATGACAACTTGCTAAATTAAACAATATGTTTAGATGTCTACATATATATACATATATGCATACACTCATATAATAAAATATGACAGAACAAAGATAAGAAAAATATAATTTTAATAAGTAAGAATTTACCTTTATAAGAAGAATTTTAAAATTATACATAAATTATTTATCTTTCATATCAAACGATTTATAATTAAATAACATTTAAATTGCTCAAATTCTGACAACTTAAGTAGCATATTTCTAAATGATTATAAAATATTAGATACATTAAAAAACATATAATAATTATATATATATAGTATACATAATAAACCAGTACATGCTACTTAGGAAATTCTCTAAAATTATATGACAATTTAATATTCTTCTGAAAGAAGTCATTGTTAAATCCGTTCTATTATATAATTCCTAAATTGTGTTAAGCTATTTTACATTTCATTTACTTACTTGTTTGTTCGTGTTTGCTGTGCTTTTTGAATAGTCATGATTTGTTGCGCTACAACGGATAAAACTTCGACATTGATTCGATTGAATTTATCGAAACACGCCCACGCACCGGTGCTATGTAACATTACAAATGTTGGATTTAATTAAGTGCTATTAAAATTAATTGATTCATGTTAACGTAATTTTCACGTTACAAAGTGCTAATGATATGTTATAAATATGTATGTATGATAATACTTATAAATTACCTGGCAAGTCCTTTAAAAAATTTGCCCATAAATTGAAAGTTCAGTTGATCAGAACAATTGAAAACTATGCATTGAATCGCGAATACTTTTGCGAGATCCTTTGTAGTTTCCGTTTTACCGGTGCCTGCCGGACCAATTAATGCACCACCGAATTTCAAATGCAATGCACTGATAAGAGTGAGGTAGCAGCGATCGGTCAAAGGTGTAATCACCAATCTTCCATTATTACCTAAATATTCGTATCTACAAAAACATAAAAAAACATAACTAAAAAACATAAAAAATATAATAACTTCAATAATGTAGAATTTATTAATAATAGATTTTCATTGAAATCAAATTATAAAGAGTCAACAAGCAAAGCAAGTAATATTAAGATATTAATTAATTGGAAAATCAACTTCAAATTAAAATATAAATTAACATTTTATTCGCGTACATGTTTTGCTTTACATAAGTACAAATTCACACTACGCAACTTTGACAGTTCATAACTCCGCTCACAAGATAATTTGATATATTTTTCATTTGAAGGAAAAAAAAAGATAAAGAATAACTTTGTCTTAGTTATGTAAATGTTGAAAATAATTATCAAATAATTAATAAAAAATCTGTTAAACTGAAAAACTCTGAAAAAATTACATTTTTTGTAATATAGTCGATATTTCATGTAATCATATCTATCAGAATTTAAAAATTTAAACTCTGTTACCGGACTCCTCAAGGAAAATTTTAACTTCAATAATGTTCTCATTTTCTTATATGATAAACACTATAAAAAGAAAAATAATGTTAAACTAAGAGAAAAATGTTTAAGAATACATATTTTGTATGGAAAATACATATTTTATATGGATAATATTTAAAGTTGGTAATATGGCTTCAAGAAGGAACTTTTTATTTAGATCCTATATTCTGGGAAATTAATATGAGAGCTTTCTAAGATCTTGTAGTAATACTTCTTCCAAAATAAATACTAAAGAGGTACACTCTAAAATGGTATCTGTATCTTAAATCGAGTTTAGGAATGTAATTAGAGTGTTAGCAGATTCGTAGAGACAATGAATAGTCGACTTAAAGAGCAGATTTCCTTGTATAGTATAGAAGAGGTAAACAATTTCGGACAAGCGCGTAAGTTTTAATCTATTTACAAACTTTGTTAGCTATATACTTGTTTTAGTGCAATAATTCAATATATTATATATTATTATAATACTTCTAAATAAAATTCAATAAGAAAGTTAATATATTTAAACTTATAAATTATCTCTCTTAAAAACTATCATTCTATTGAAATCTTTAATTATATTTAACTTTTTTTTGTCAAAATCAGTTTTAAAATTTATTAACAGTTGTATCTCTTTTCTCAATAGTTTTGGTAACATTTATCATATAAACCTACTCATACGGAAATTCAGCATTTATCGCGCGAATCTTCAAATCCTTGTTATTAACCCAATAATATCGTAATTGAGAGATCCATTCAAATTCATTGATATCGATTAATTTCTCTTGAATCAATTTATACAAAACATCCTTGGCGTGAATTTCAATTATCATTACGGCCTCCAGCATTAATCTTTGTACTTCAGTTTGCGGATCGCGTATTAACTTTTGCAATTCTTCAAGCTATAAAATATTACTCAAGTGTACACTGTTATGAGCCAATTATTCTTTACTTACTAGAAAATGAGAAAAAACAATAAATGAATATCTTTAATGAATAGTAAATATACGCATATGTACGCAGCTATCTCTTTATTTTCTCAAGAAAAGAAGTTTTCGATTTCGAACGCTCATTAAAATTATGCTCATTAATATCATGAACAGGATAAAGCTTCAAAGAATCGAGTTGACCTTACTTTGAGTAACTGTTGAATTTTTTATTGCATAAGAGAATGTCATTATAGAGAGATTGTTGAGAGATGCATTTACTTAATGACTTTTAAATAAAATAATGCAAGTATAAAGAAATATAAGCAAGAAAGAAAAAATAAGAAAAAGATACGCTTTTTAATACAATCGATTTTTAAATGCACATTTTAATGTTCTCGAGATTTTTAAGTAAAAGCGAAATATATAACGCTAGTAAATATTTATTTAATTTGGATGAAAATATTAGCGGTTCCACTGTAAACGCAAGCACTGTTTATCTTATAACATAATGTAACATGATGTTAGTACAATACATACGTGTAGCAACATGTAATTATAATAGTCGAGCAGAGTGTTGTTTGTGATACTTTCCTCCACGTGAGCAGTCCAATGTACTTGACCTCCACAAAGAACTACTTGTCCCGGCCACATGTACACCCATTCCTTTCGCGGTGTCGTTTCTATTATTTCGAGGGCCTCGCCAATGATCTCTCGCAGGGTATTGCGCATCGCATTCTCAACTTGTCCTAGCCAATCCTCCACATTTCCTTCGGGATAAATCGGCGGTCGTAGCACAACTTCTTCATATTCGGCAGAATACATCCTCGTTATTCTAAGATCTGAATTCTCAAATCTCAAATCCTCCATGTTTTCAAAACATTTCTTTAAATATGGTTGGATCGCTTGAATGTGCTTGGACTGAATGATTATTTCCAGAAGTTCATCGTTGCTTAAGAAGAAGAAGCGTGGAAAAATCATTCGTTTAGTCTCCAAATAATCGGACAAATCTTTTTTAATAGTTTCTAGGTTCAAGAGACATTCTTTCAAAGTTGATAATAAGATTTTATCCGTACACGTTACAATTACCTGCATTATTTGTAATAAAGTTTTTAAGAAAATTTTTATTTAAATATTTATTATCTATATAAATTATTCTATATATTTATTATCTACATCTATTAAAAAATATCTGTTTTTTCTCTTTTTCTTTTTTTCTCTCTCTTTTTCTCTTTTTTTTTTAATATTTAAGTTTTACACAAAACATTTTACAATAAATATCGTATTATATTTAAAAATAGCTAAATTTGTTAACCAATGCAAGTACATTTTTAAAATATAAGAAAAATTTTAGAAAATTTTAGAAAAATGAATAATGGAGAATAAAATAAATAATATGTGGAAATTATTTATCCATTTTTTATGTTTAAAAAAAACAATATATTTACAATTATATTTCAAGAATATTTACATTGGAAAATAAATTAGAAAAGTTAAAAGAAATTTAATTACACATGCATGCGCGTTGCACATTAAATTAAAGTTGACAATATAATAGATTAAAAACTAATTGAATATTATACTGGTTACGTATTTTTTGGATATAAGATAAATTGATATAAATTTTATTTAAAATTATTGATACTCTAACACATTTACAAAATGGTAAATGCGCGTAAAATATTAAAATAAATATTAAAATAAAATTTGTATTACATACATTTGGGCAATCACGAGCGTTTCCCATAATTCGCTCCAAGTTGCGTTGCACCGTATTAAATTTACGCGATTCTACAGGCAACTGTCGATTAATATCTTCAGATGCAAATATTGGTTCTAAATACATCCATTGCCTGTGTATACAAAATCAATGGGAATATATCCTAATGTAATAACAAACAGAAATCAAGATATGAGTGTTACTTTTGCACTTCCACCCATAGAATGATCACTTCCTGAATTAATCTCAATTTAGCTTCCCACTCATCAATTTGGTTTTCGAAAACAGCTTTAAAAGGACTAAAACTAAGATATTGAGTTTTAAGTAAATCATCGTCCAATAAAGTAATGATCTCATCGGAAATCTTCATGATATATTTATCTATACAAAAAGATTAAGATATTATTACGATGTGAGAAACAAAAATTAATATATTATTTATATTACAAAGAGTCTAATGTATCAAATTATGTTTATATACATGTTAATTTTAACCATATGTAAAGAAGACACTATATGTAAAGAAGATATTCTAATATAAAACATTTTAATATTTATTTTTTAATTTAATTAATTCCATCTTTATTAAAATACCAAATGACAAAAGTATTGATGTTAAATTTTTAATTTCTAAAATATATTTTCTTATAATTTATTACATTAAGATTATTTCTAATTTATAGATAAACGTAAAACATAATATTTAATGTATGAAGTTGTTTGAAATAAATTTGAATGTTTATATGAAATTTTGCGCACCTGTATCTTTATAAGGAAAAACATCCATTGTAATTGTTTTCCAATCGGTCATCATTTTATCTAGTGTATTTTCTATTAAAAATTCTTTTGCTGCCGTGTTTGCAATGGTCTTCACAGTTTCCTTGTGTTTCATTATATTAAAAACAAGTAAATTCTTAAAAGATAAAGTTGGCGTAAGTGCCACTTTTATACCAATTTTTTTATTAAGTTCTTCAAAGTGCCGATTTTTCATTCCTGGACATCGCAAAGCTTGTATCACGCTGATGTATGGTTTAAATGCTTCGATTTGATCCTTTATATTGACTGCTACAGCAATCATCTCTATAATCCATGAAAAAAATATTAATAATTTCTTTTCTCTATGTTTTATTGTATTCAAGTTTTTTGCGACTTCCATACAATACATTTAAAATTCAATAAATTTTTTAGCAACATATCAACTTACTTGGATTTTCTTGAAATACTTTTATGCAATGCGATATCGCTTTGTACGTATCGGCAGTTATATTTTCTATTTGATTTGCATCGAAACTTACTAGAGGATTTTCTATCCATATTTCCTGCCATTTTAACCAATCTGCGTTTAACAGTATATAAAAATTTTAATTTGATATATTAAATTAATAAAATTGCTAATTTAAAATTAAACATTTTAAAATATTTTTATACAATATTAGTTACCGGATGCAGTAATCCATAAGGTTTGGTATGGTTCGAATTCCTTTATTAATATATTTAATTGTTCATACGGCACAACATCCATGTCGAATAATTTTTGCCGTTCATTCAACAATAAACCAAATTCTTGATATTCTTTCATTATTTTCGAAATTCTTTTTACTTCTATAGCCATTTCATGTATTTTCTTGATATCTGTCTGTAGTATCACATTCATAACGTTTCCCATGAGTGTGTCAATTCTCTCTGATAAAAGAATTTCTTCTTGTACTTGTACTTTATGAAATTTTTCATATTCACTGATAAAGCGATTCTTTGCTTCTTCCATCTGTACATAATATGTGAAAAAAATTACATACAAAATATTAAAAATGATATAAATATAATAATTTAATTAATGTAATGTATTGCTATCTCTTCTTTAAGAAATATATATAATAGAATAGCTTTTTAAATTACTATATAACTATAAAATAAATAAATTATTTATATTTATTAAAAAATGTTTTTTATTACA
>NW_017259190.1:2558319-2562366 GCF_001594045.1 Atta colombica
TTTATTATATATTTTTATTATATAATAACCTTCTTTATATTATACAATTTTGATTGTACAGATTTTCCTCTATAAACTTGATAGATATAAAGATATTTAATAATAGTTATTAAGACACCTTGTATATTGATATGTCTTTATACAAAGAAAATCTTACATATAGCTGCACTTGTTGCGGAAAACCGATAGCTTGCCATTTAGCTTCAAAGTCTCCGTCGGATAGATTCCACCAGAAGTGATCAAGAATGTTGTATTGAAATTTCAATTTTTGTACAATTTCGTCTAGTTTTTTCACTTTCAGTGGTACAGTTTCTATCCAATCCTGTTCTTCGAACAAATGTTCAATATTGCGTGATGTTGTCCTTAGCCTCGTTTTAATTTGCTCGTAATCAAACAGAACGACATTGATCTTTGTTCTCAAGCTGTCAGTAAACATAATAAGTAACTGTGTGTAACAGTTTTGTCGTTTTTGTATAAGAAAGTCCCTGAGAGGACGGACATTCACATAGAAAGGTCCTATAGCAATATCTTTTGGAAGTGTGAGCTCGAGGATCGATTTCATCTTAAAGTGGAACAATACTTCATCTCCGATCTCCACAATAGTGTGATCTGCTTTTTTGAAATTCCTAAAAAAAGTGATGATTAAAAAGATAATTGATATTTTTCGACTTTGTTAATTAGTCGCGTTGCCTTCTAATTCAGAAATCCAATTAAGTATAGTTATCTGATATCGCCTGAAGCGATCTGAGCTCACTCCACATATTTTTCGACATCCAGTTTATAAAATTCTAAATATTGCTGGTATTCCTTCACATATGCCTTTAGGGATATTATAGACTTCTGATAAGCAGTTCTCAAGCGTTCTCGAACTTCACAAACCTGTTCCTCTAATAAGTCGACCGAGCTGAGATACAGATCTTTGGGAAATTTCAGAAAAGGTAATAAGAAAGGATGAATTTTTCCAATTTGTTGACACTGCTTCAAAGAATTGTCTAATATAGCTATAATAATTTCCTGAAATAAATTAATTTATTAAATATTTTAATGCTTATAATTAGACACATAATTTATAGTAAAATCAATTAACCTAATGGATTAATATAAAATTAACAATAAATATAATTTGAATGTGTGTACATTACATTTTGAACATTCTTTGATAAAAATAATTTTTTATTGAATCTTTGATTAAATAAAAAATCTATAAATAAGTGATTTAATTAGATAGTTTATAAATAAATGTAAGAAAATATGTTTATCCATACCACAAATAATTCAAGATCCGTTAAATAATAAGCAGTTTTGTCATTCATAGCAATATCAATAATAAAGATAGGATTCACTGGAGATTTAAAGTGTGTGTTTATCAGATCATCACCCCACACAAAATTTTCATCCACATTTAATGTACAAAGAGCTGGAGTTTCCAATATTTCTAAGTATAAGGCCATCGATTTCTTCACAAGATCCCGAAGCGCATCCTGCAGCAACAGATAAAATAATATGATTAATGTCAATTGTAGAAAATGAATCTTTATGGATTATAAGAGATTATATTCAATAAATTGCAGATAAATCATATTCAATATAATTTGTCAATTAAACAAATAGTATTGTATATCAATATTTATTTAAATTTATGTTTATTTAATTGTAATCCTGTTTATAATTTATAATTTTATAATTTTTAATTTTTAATTTTTAATACGAGCTTGAATTGGCTTTTTTATTTTCTAATAAATTTTTATAATAAATATTTTTTTCTTTACCTTTTCAGATAAACAATTTCTGAAAATCTGTTTTAAAAAATTTATATTTTTATTTAATTGATTATAACGTATGATATAATTAGACGTTAATATTTCTACTTTTATATTAATATTCCTATATTAATTGATTATAACGTATGATGTAATTAGACGTTAATATTTCTACTTGATACTTTTATATTAATATTCCTATATTAATTTTAAATAAACATGCAATTCAAGCACATATTTTATTATACATATTAAAAATAAAACGTATTAAATTAAAACATGTGCAATCAAATACTTTAAGATATACCTGCATTCGATATGTAATAAGAGACATAAATCGGTTCATGTTTATCATATTGTATTCATCATGATTCTTTTGCTCAAGATCGAACCATTTTTTTCCTGAAATATCTCTTAAACGTAATCTAACCGACTGTGTAATCCTTTCCAACCACATTTCTTTCAGATACTTTATCACTATACCAGCTTCTTGCTGCTGCTGCGACTCGAACTCTAACAGGTACATAGACTTTCCATAATTCGAGACAAAGAGATTCATATTCAATATGTTACTGCATTCGACATTTACACAACTCATAGCTTCGTATATTTCCGGCAAAACGTACAAAACTGTCCAGCAAAAAAAATTTTTTGTTTTCTGCAATAAATTGTAATCATATTTTTTGAGTAAAATGTATGTCTCTTGTGAAAAAAATATTAACGGATTAGTAAAAAAACTATTGAAACAAATATACAATATTCGATGATGGCTTTTCAATTATTTTCAACCGTTATATTGCGAATCCAGTAGTATTTTCTCATAAAGGATCAAACGCAAGTATTATATGTAATTCTTTGTAAATACCGTAAAGTCTTCCATTTCAGTGCAAAACTTTCCCATTTCTGGTATTTTAAGTTCATGAATGTCATTAATTTCATTCCACGAAATGAAATTAAACATTTCCGGCTGTTCCCATATAAGGGATCTCCACATAAGATCGCACATGACGCGACGATATTCCAAAACAACTTCATCCATCAACTAAATATTAAAAAATCAATAACTGAAGAAAATAAATAGGAAATGTACCTACATTGGAAAGATGTTTAGATTCAGATTTCATGAAACTTTTTCGCGTGGTTAACAGAATTTCCTGTTGTTTTTCATCCAGTGTTGGCATACCTTCTACTAACATGCAGTCCAAATAAAAGTGATATCTACATATAATTATTGCAAAAAACATTTAAATCACTCAAATCCTTTTCGTTAAAATCATTAAAGAATATAAAAAAATCCGGAATTTATTATTTGTTTTGTGCATGATGTTCTAAATTTTTTTCTCAGATCGCTTTTAAGAAAATGTAAACTTTGAATGTGTTGGTAAATTCATATTCCACTTTCGTTACGTGAAATAGATATTTTAAAAGTTATATAACAATATGTAGCGTTACCATATTAAACCAATACTTTCATGAAATGTTAAAATATATGAGAAACTGACATCAGTTTTATTGAAATTTCTCTTTAGTTATACACGTACGTCATATTTGTGTCTTTTTAAATTATTATTATAAGTAAGACATAATACAAAAATATTAAAATACTTTAATCTAATAAAAAATATTTTAATCTAATAAATTAACCTGATACTAGTCTCTGCAATTTGTCTTTGTTTAATAGCAGCAGCCACTCTCTTGGCAAATTTTCTAGGATCCTCTCCAAAAAATTGAATATATATTCTAGGCAGAAGGAATTTTCGCTTGAAACCGTCTAGAGTGAGGACAGTCCACAATTTTTGTTCGTTATTATAATCCGTAACGGCGGCATGAAACCAACCGAACAAATTATTGAGTTTAGTATTATAGCGATCAAATATCCATTTTTTTTCTATAATCCTTTCGACAAATACCGTGGCTGGTAATGGATAACGAATACCATTAATGAGGCCCAGATTTTTCCATTCTTCTATCGTTCTGTTAAATGGCAAAATATGTTAAAATTGCGGAAATATATATATTATATATATTATATTATACTAGCAAAAGATATTTTTTTAAGAAATATATAAATTGATTATAAAATATATATTGTTTATAGAAAGAGATATCTTAATTTTTTAACAAAATTATGTAAAACAAATAATTTATTTTAAGTGAGTTCGAATTTATATAAATTTTAAACACATAAATTTAAATCTTTTATTTTTACATTTTAATTTAAATTTTAATAAGCATAAATTATCTCTGTTATATAAAGTTTTGATGGGTGCTTTTGTAAAGCAAAAGC
>NW_017259190.1:2562466-2567331 GCF_001594045.1 Atta colombica
ATCACAGGTAATTTATTATCATAGGTAAGTATCAAATATGTGAAATTTATGTCTATACTACAAACTTCTCTTGTGCTATTCTCTACTGTAATGTGTTTCACATCGTCGTATAATGTTATTGTATATTGTTATTGTATAATGTTAACTTATATGCAAAAAAAATTTTTTTTCTTACTATTTAAGTTGCTATTTTTTTACTTAGAAAAGCCTTTTATGGATTATTTTGCATTACACAATTAAATAATTATATAGATAAGAGAATTACAAAAAAGATAATAATTATATAAGATAAGAGATATAAGATAAGAAAAGAAATTATATAAATAAGAGAAAAATGTCATTTTTGATCAAAAACAAAAATGACAATATTGGCCTTCCTCTAGAAATTAGAAATGAGATAACTGACAAGTAATATTTAAATACTTTAAAAATGGCAATATATGACGAGCAATTAAGTTATTGTAGAATAATGAATTTCTCACCTACAATCGTATTCTTCGTCATCAAACAATTCCAATGGTAAGTAACTTGTCTTAGAGTATAAACCGTACTTCTCTTTGTCGGAAAGTAGTGGGTAAATTTTCTCAAAAGGTAACATGTCACTCGGCTTGATATTCTCCGCTTTTAAAACATCTTCTATCTTAAGATTTTTATATATTTTTCGTCTTCTTTCCATTTCGATATTACGCAGTGAAATCTTTGAATCGTCAGTATATGCCATTTGTACTTTTGGTAAAAAGATTTCTGCCGGAAATGTCTTCATTCATAAAAAAATAAAAATTTCAGAAATTTTTAAATATTTATAGGTATACATTTTATTGAAAACGAAATCTTGCACTAAGAATTTATATACATTCATTAAATTAGATACAAAGATAGATATAAAATATTAGAAGGAAATGTTATAAATAGAAATATAACTATAGATCTTTCACAGTATAAATTGGAAAATATTTCCAATTTTATGTATACATTTCTTCCTATAAAACATAGTCAATTTAAAATTAATACATTCCTTCATATCATACTAATTTAACAACATAAAAAATATTATTGATAACGTAACAAATCTTCAAATTAAATCAAGTAATTGTTTTTACATGGTTATGTACTTGCGTACGATAGATTTGTCTTCAGGGAAAGTTATCCATCGCTCAGCAGCGCCAAGAAAAATTTGCGTTCTTTTTACTTTAAGACCTTCTACAATCGGACTGTACTGTTCCGTGAGAATTTGCGATGCGAGGTTGGTTCTTCTTGAAACAGAAGATAGGTCAACTGGTTTTGTACCTGTGTGAATTATTTAATATAATTAGTATGCTTTATGATCAAGTATGCTTTGATCTCAATTAAGTATGATATAAGTAGCAAAATATTAATGTGAAATCTTACCTAATATAATATCTGAATAATAATTCCTTCTAGAAGGTCGAGTATTTTTATCTTTGATATTTTTAATATCCATTTTTTAAATGCTTAATAATATACACGTGCTATCTCTAATGATAAATATGTTAACCAAGAACTCTCTCTCTCTTTAAAATGATAAAAATAAATTAATCTGAGCTAATGAAAGTCAACACGAAAGGAGATATGCAATAAAATTTTATCCTCCTGCGTTGACTCTCATTAACCCAGATTAATTTATTTTTGCTATCTCTAATATTTATTTTTGATTCTTTAGATTTTCATTAAATTCTAACATGGATATTTCGATTTTCATGTTACAAGAGCGAACTTGTTCTCCACGAAGTTTGTTGTTTGATGCGATTATATGTTGTTACATTAGTTAAAGATAATAGTTCAGAGAACTGTCAGCGCTGTTCAGTTAGAGTTCCTATGTTTTGTATTATGTGTCATTCTATCACACAATTCATTAAGATTGATTAAGATATCTCGAGACGACATGGCCAATGTATACCATACACCAACTTCTCACACATTCGCTAAATATTGATCTACATTCAGTATGGATAATTACATATGTCGTGTATGCGTATGTATAATATTTGCTTATGTGGTAAACGTTTGTCATATCGTCCGGAAGCACCTTTAAATGTAAAACAATTTAAGTATAGAATGACAATAACGCTGATAGCGCGCATCATATAATTTTAATTACATAATCTTAAAGTCTTAAAGGATTAAAATAGAGATTTTTTATTTTAATCCTTTAAGACTTTAAGATTATGTAATTAAAATTACTTTATTTACTTTATTTTATTTTAATTCTTTTATAATGAAAAATTTTTTATCAAAATCAAAAATGATTGTTATCTCAGACAATGTTGAATCAATGAATGAATGAATGACAATAATAAATTTAAAATATTTACATTTATTATTCATGATTTTATCTTTTTATGAAAATATAATTTCCCAATATTTTATCAAAATGTATTGATTTATCTATGTATCTATTTATGTAATATTTGTTTAATTTGATATTGATAACATTTGATATTGGTTTTATATAATAACTTTAAATTTTTTGCAATGGCAATTATTTAATCAGCGTCCGGTATTTCAGTATTCACTGAATAATGTACCGATACTTACACAGTTGCTCCGACGATAATTCTTCCATGGATACCATTTGGTAGAATATAAAAGAAAATTTCATTTTTGTATAAAACATAAATATTAGAAGAAAAGAAGTATTAAATATTAAATGGGTATTACATTGCTTTATTTATATTTACTTATATTGTAATATATTAATTTGCTGCTGCTAAGAACAATAATTATGGATCCATTTTCATTATTTTGATAAACATTTTTATTTTAAAAATTAAGTTTTGCTTAAAATTTATTTCTTACGTATTTATAACCAGTATCATTATTATATTGTTCGTAGAGAAATTATTAGAATTATTATTAGAATTATCAATATAATATAAAACAGAATATATAACATAGATAAATATATTCCTACAGTAAGTAACAGTAGAATTACTAACTGAAGATAACTGTAAAGTAAATATAATTTTTTCTTTAATTTCTCTAGTATAAATGAAAATATTAAAAAAAAAAAATATATATATATATACACATACTTTTTAAACATTGCTTATTATTAATTTTTTTTTAAACAATAATACAATATCAAATTGACGAGTCACGCCACATCATTAAAAGAACAAATTACAGATTAAATACAGATATTTGAGCTTCCTGTCTTATAAATTTTTTTATTAGCGCTATATATTTTCATTATAGTAATGTGCCCATTTAACATTGATTTTTTTCTATCGCGCTTTATTCCGATTTTCCGAGAATCAAAATTCGTATAGAATCAAAATATCGAGCATAAATAACAAAATGTTATGAATGTAATCCCAACATAAAGCATGAATCAGTCGAATTGCACACAGCGAAAAAGAAATTGCGCATACGTACCGAGGGCACTCGCATAATAGGATCGTTCTTGAATGATACTTAATGAACTTGAATACCTTATGGCAAGCGATATCATCCGCAATGATCGACTCTTACGCTGCGGATCAGCAGATGCTAAGAAGAAAACGTATGACTCCGCGCATAATTCGTAGACTTATAGCAGATGTCAGTGGATAGTTTTGGTTGATATTCTATGACTGTTTTTGATGGTTTCAAAGAAACATATTTTTCTATAGTCGTCTGTATAATAATAAGCTTTTCGAAAATAATTTCCTTTATAAATTCTTTAAACTAGAAGTATTTTCAGTAGTCAATAAAATAAAATCATAATAAAAAAAAAAACGTGATTCAATACACACATTATCGTGCAAAAGTATTTGCTCATTCTGTCTTTCTTAATTAAATGGAGGAGAGTGAATTTTTATTTTCTTTCCTGCTCTTCTAGATGTGTGTGTATGTGTGTTACACTTAATAATTTAATTCTATATATATATATATATATATATATATATATACACATACATACAGAGGAATACAATAGAATTAGAACGGAATTCAGGTGTATTATAAGAAAGTACAAAAATTGATGGGCAAATAATTATGAGCGATAATTATGTACCTACAGTGCAGTCTATTTTAATTTGCTTTTTCAGCACAGGTTAATGAATCTTCATCGGACAGACGGACGGTTAGTTTCGCCATGCAAATCCGCGCGAGAGAGCAGCGTTACGTCCGCGCGTTACAGCCATCCGGATAATCCGTTGCCGCTTTCGCACGTGGGCGGGACAGGTTGCGCATGTGTTCATTACCAGCCATGCATTGCCATCATTAATATCGAGAGCGACGCCTTGTACAGAACACATCGTGCATCGCGTCTGATGCCGTCGTACACTCTACACCGTGGCTGGACGCGCGCGTCCACGCGAATCTGAGCTGCGTTCGATTTAATTAACGCCTCCTAGTTCCGATTGCGAACCCTCCAATTCGCACGCTGAACGATCCAGATCATAATTTAATCAATAACTGAGAACATGCACATCAGCGCAGCCCGATCATGTGTGTCGCGGATAATCGCATAATCGCATAAATACACTTTAGGAATTCACGTTAGGATAACAATTGGTTTAGCCAACGTGTCAAGCCGTTGATTCCAATCACTTTTAATTCTTTCGCTTTTAAGTTTCTTATCATAAATGTATGTTTCCTCTTTATTTATAATACGCGTGTTTATTTCCAAATATTTAAAGAAAATTGAAGATTTTCCCAGCAAAAGTAGTTATCGCTTAAAAAATAATTTTATCTATAAATAAATGATCAAAGAAAAATGCATAGACAGCTAATAACAGAGAAAATTACTTAATTTTTTTACAAAAGATTAATCTCTTTTTATTATTTATATTTAAAGTATTTAGATATTTTAAAGTATTTAGATATTAACAAATTAGTAAGTAATTTCTGTATTTATGAAA
>NW_017259190.1:2567402-2569532 GCF_001594045.1 Atta colombica
TAAAATATAATAATTTGATAAAATTATTTAGTAAAATTTACAATTTTTATTCCTTATAATAAAAATGTAGAGAATAATTTAAAAAAATTTTATTTTATAATTTAATTAGGAGCAAATACACAAAATATATTGTAAATTTTGTCTTTTGTCATTTCACTAATATTTCTTTTAACTAATATTTTTTTGAATTAATTTTAATTTTAATTCAAATTAAATGGAAATCTAATTTATCTTTTAATTACTAATATGTTAAATAAATAATTAAAAGTTTGAAATATTACACATAATGTACAATATTGCATAAATTTTTTAACGTTTTTAACATATATCAATTTTCAAGAGGATGTGTCGCCATGTCACCGCATAGAATTCATTGACCGTTAAGTTGACTGTATGAAATGACGCAATTTTTACGAAATGGTCGTTCAACGTGAAAATTTTTGTCGCAAGCCGGAGATTGCATTCGCGTCGCGATGTCAAAACGTCACGCGACATGCGCGACGTTCATAAGTGCTTTCGCAACAAAGTGCACTTCGTCAGTGTTCTCTCTAGCGGCCCACACGTCACTGACCTTGGAAAAGGTCCACTTCGAGAACTGGACGTAGCTCAGGCGCGTGGGTCGCTATCGAGGACGATCCGTGAAAAATGTCGAAGTCACTCGGAGTGTTGGACAGGTTTTGGTGACTGCCAGAGCTCGAGAGAGCTACATTGCTCCGCCGTTCATCCCTAGATGGTGATCCTGAACAGGCTCGTTGTTTCACTATGAGAAGTAGCGTGTGTCTCGCGAATGAATGCATATCAGTGCAACTAAATTATGCGCGCTTCTAGGGCTCGTTTAAGCTCGGGATACTGCTGGTACTTGACAGATGTGCATGTCCTTTTATGCGTTCATGTCTGTTGTCTCTGTACGGCGAGTTTATTACAGCGGATACCATACATAATGAAAGTTTAATAAATTTTCTACATAAAAAATATGATAAGATTAATATTAAGATTATTTTATATATCTTAATTTCTGATTAGCAGAAATCCTATTCAAGATATGCTAACGGTATAACATCACATTTTATGTCTGTGAGTTATTACATTAATTTTGTTATTGGAAGATAAAAATGTAGCAAATTAGGAAATCATAATGCAATATTCAATATTTATAAAATTATTTCTCAATTCATTTAATTTAATTTCTAAAAATAATTTATTTTGTTAATTATCTGTAATGTATCAATCATTTATATCTTGTTTGCTGTAAAAACTTTGCTGTAAAAATTGTATGATAAGGAATAACACAATTTTAGAATAGGATTACGTTTCATTCAGCAGCTGGACATAGTAGTGTGTCCAATATAAACGAGATTCCGCCGTACTTGCGCTATATCCTTAGGGGCAAAACGCAACAGTGTTACGCACGGAGAATAAATTTACATTCACGAACGGCGGCGGCTTTCAACGAGTTTGCTAGATAAAGGCGGTTCATTATGTGCCGCATTTATTACCCAATGGCGGTTCTCGATCGCCTCGCGATTGCCTTTAATCCCGTCGTCGAGATCGGATCTCGTTGAGATCTCGCGTAATCGCGTTACCAAGGACCTGTACGTAAAGTATCCTCGCGGCCAATCGTCACACACGCATTCTCGTTAAAGCGCATTGAGCGTTACAATGTTCGTCATTTGGTGCAAAACTCAGGTCAGGGATGCAGAAATTGATGCGTCCATGAATGATGCTCGATGCATGCAACCAATTTACGAAATGCAAAGTTACGTTCGAGAATGTCCATAATCGTTTTATTTTTAAACCATTTTTACGCAAATATACCTATACTTAAGAAGTAATAAAATACTTCTAAATGAAATGAAGAGAGCAAGACTTAAGCAAATGAAAGAAGCAAGAGATAAATATGTAAGATGTGTTCATTTTAACATCAATAATTATTGAGTAAAGAAATGTAATAGAAAGATATTTCCATCAAAACAACTGAAATTATAGGCAAATTTGCTTCATGACAGATTGTTGCCCAATACTACATACAAAATGGTCGAAAAGGATATTGCATTATAATTAATAAATATATATATATATATGTGTGTGTGTGTGTGTGTGTGTGTGTGTGTGTGTGTGTGTGTGTGTGTG
>NW_017259190.1:2569632-2573423 GCF_001594045.1 Atta colombica
GTAATTTAATATTATTCTCATTAAAACTGTTAATCGTATATTATTCAAAGAGCGTCTGAGTGTAAATTATATAGTAGACGACAGATTATATAATAGTAAATTAATTATTGCTTTGAGTCTAAAATTGTAACAACAATTTTTATACGTCATAATTTCGATATTTTTGAATAAACAAACGCGATTAACGATTTTTATAAAACAGGTTTATGAAGTCGTAAAAAAAATGTTTCACGAATAGTGAAAGCCTCACGAATCTGTCTAGACACACATGAAACTTTTACACTTCGTATATCTATCAATATGTACGATACGCGTATTGCCGTGCATGTATGTGCATATATATATGCTCGAGCTCAAAGTTAATCTGGATTAACCGGTCTTGAGTTCTTCGCAGATAAGGGGAAGAGAGAGGTAAAAGGGGTGATGAGGCGGGACAAAAATCGAGATCAAAGAAATATGCCCTCTGGAGAGAAGAGGCTAACCTCTCTCTCGGTTTCAGTATGTTCTCGTTTAATTCTTAAATCGCAATAGTAGGAGCATCGAAGTCAAAGTGCATTGTTGTGTGCGACGCAATGGAGAACTTCTCTCTTTTTCTAACTTGATAATTATGTCAATGACGCATGAATGAAGAAAGTAAAATGAGTAAGTTGAACTTTTTGAATTACACATATAGTTTTGAAAGAACAATCTTTGAAAATATACAGATTTAGATGAATTTTAAGAGTGTTTTAAACTTGCAGTATGTGTTACTTGTAAAAAGCGTCGTCTCTAGTCTTAAATAACAAAACTTTAATAACAAAATTTTTGTCGCTAAATGAAAAAGAAACTCCTTTAATTAAAATATAAAAACAAGCAATTGGCATAATGGTAAATTATAAAAAATAAAATATTTATTTTAAAAGTTAAATAAAAAAAGGCTATATTATTTACTTATATTCAAATCGATTTTTAAGTAGAAAAATTTCTAGAATTTAATTATTAAGATATTTAACATTATTATACAAGAATGTATGAGAGATCATGATAAATGTTGATTTTGTTGCACAATTTCTTCAAAAATTTAACTTTTATTATTCAATTGCTAGAAATTAAGCGGATGCAAAGTCACGAATACGATCTCTAACTCGATTCCTCCACTCTTAGATAACAAAATTTCATAGTAAGCATGACTTACACCATTCTTATTCTAATCACGCGAAGCAGATGGCCGATCTCGTGAACATCCAAGCGATTTAAACCCTCTCCTTTTTAATTATCACTTCTTGATGGACGTCATGTGAGGTACCGCGTTGAAGCCGCGCGATGCACAGTCCGATAATGCTCAGGTATAATGTATAATAAATCATGAGGGGGTGATCTTCGTACAAAGTGTGATATATCGAGTTTATTATAACAGATGTTCGACACGATCTTCATTACGAGACGAGTATAATGTAAAAGAAAATCCCGATTTTATTCTGTCATATTCTATCTCAAGGCCGCGAACAATCTTTGCTATATCATTTTCGATTTTTATAATTATCGAACTATTAAATTTCTTTTATACAATAACAAATAACTTTTATATAACAAAGCAATAAATCTATATCTATATATTGAAATGATTCATAAATTATTATAAAATTTAGAATTTTGTTTGCACGATTAGCGTAATTATTTCTTATAATTAAAACAATTTTTGGATAAATCGAAATAATTATCAAAGATAAATAAAAATCATTTTTTATAATTTTCACATATAAAATATACTTTATATTAGTTAACAATAACTACATATAATATTTGATAAGAAACAATAAAAAGCATAAAAATTATTAGATTAAAATTAAGACGTCTTTAAAATATTTTGTCGCTTAATATTAGCTGGCCTTAACCTTAATAATGCTATCTCCTGTTCGTATTTATGTTAAATATGATTTTATTCGATGGAAACGAAGATGAGAGTTCGGGGTTAACAAGGATTGGATAGTCACATTTAGCATGGTGGAGAATAACGATGCCGCGTAGCGGGCATTTCTCATGTATTCGTTCATCAAGTGCACTTCATCGATTTAGAATTCGTTTGCGTGCACAACGCACCGCTCTCACAATCCCGACCTTTAAAAGCCGGCTTTTAATTTACTGCCAATGATACTAAAGACGAAAAGAATATCCGGTCGCGATTCCCAACTTGAAACCGTACCGCCTTCGTTCGCTGATACTTTGGTTGGTCTTGGAATCTTTCTACAGGACGATACACGGCTGGATCGAAAACTTTTGCTTTAAACTGATAGTCAGGAATAACAAATCAAAAAAAAATAATAAGCCGAAAGAAACGATTAAATGTTATTGATCTCATTTACGATTAAAACAAATATATAGTTAGCAGACGTGTGAAAAATAAAAATTCAGATTTATGATTATCAAACCAATATTAAACAATACTTAAATCCTTTACGATGATTAATACAAAACATTCTTATTTGATAAATTCTTAATTGATAAAAGCATCTTATTCTACTGTTATCAAAAAGATAAATAAATTGGAGAATTAGGAGATTCTCAGTTCAAGAGTTCTAACAATATATCTCTATAAGTCCATCATCAATTTAAAAGATTTATTAAAAATCATCTAAAAATTAATTACTGCATTTTTATCAATTTTTGTGTTGCATGAAGATTAGCATATCGAAAAAAATTTATTGCATTTAAATAATCTAGTTCCATTTGAAATTATACATTCACTTATGTTTTCTTCATCTTTATATGAGATTTGCATAGTTTCTCGATTTAACCGTGAATCGCCCTGTATAGGTATTCCATTAAGCGTTATTTCGCTCCGGTCGCAGTTAAGCGTAGCCACGAGTGCGAATGAAAATTACATAGCAGGACCACATGCGTTCTCCGTGTATCTTTTTCTTTTTCTTACGGCCTTTTCGCCTCCATTGTGCCTCTTTAAATGAAATCTATTTACAACGACGCAGTTAACGTGCCACTGCACGCGATGCTCTCGGCGAGAATCGACACGGGGCGGCAGTCCAGACAAATACGAAAAGAGAAGTTCGTAAATACAATGAAAAAAAAAGAGACAGAGAAACAGAGAGAAAGAGAGAGAGAGAGAGAGAGAGAGAGAGAGAGAGAGAGAGAGAGAGAAGAAAAAGAGAAAGAGTAAAAAAGAGAGTCGAATTATGTGCTTCTCATTTTTGTATTAAGTGAATAATTGGTACATATATTAGTATACATTGGAAACGAAACGAATGGCAAATATGAGAAATTGTCACGTCAAGGATTCCTTTAACATGATTATTTAAAAATCAACATCTTTTCCACAATTTTAATTTATACATGCATTTTAATTAATGCGCAACTCCATAAAAGAATTCATTTATATAAATGCAACATTTACTTATGTTTACTTATCTTTTGAGGATGCAAGAAATCTATGGAATGCGAGCGAACATTCATGATGGGAGGTTCGACCGACGAGTATCGGGGTTGGAAACAATCTGTATCTATTATTCATGACGGCCAACGTTCGTATGAAATTATAATTGGCCACTCGTGCGTCAATCGACCAAATTGGTTCATAGTTCCTCTCAGAGGAACAACTGCGGACGTGGGCGGAAGTGCCATTTATGAATCCGAAACAAAGGCAACATGAATGATTTAATCGCGGCAGATAAGATAGTAAACATGCTATTTGTTTTCAATATCGGAAAATATCTAGAGAAATTTAACTGATACTTGTATACTTGTAAAAATGGTGTACTTTTATTTTATATGATAGTTATTGTGATTAAGTTTAGAATTTA
>NW_017259190.1:2573523-2573859 GCF_001594045.1 Atta colombica
TATAGGTTATCATTGTTTCTATTCAATAAGTCGTTAATTTAATTAAAATAGAGGTAAATAATTTATCTCAAGAAAATATATTAAATTTAACTTAAGTTTAGTTTATTATTAATTACTAAGCGCACATATATTAAAATAAATACGGATACATAGATTGTTTACTTTGAAACTAATCACCGAAATGGAATGATTTATATTTTGAAACATATAAAGGTTAAAAATAATAAAATGTTATTTAACGCAACAAGAGATTGGATTCTTGATATCGCTCTCTCTCTCTCTCTTTCTCTCTCTCTCTCTCTCTCTCTCTCTCTCTCTCTCTCTCTCTCTCTCTCT
>NW_017259190.1:2573959-2578456 GCF_001594045.1 Atta colombica
AGTATACTATAATTTAAAGTTTCTTTCCATTTTTAAATTATTATATCGTACTACATATTTTCTTATTTTTGTCAATATATCAATGATTAAATTAATAATTTTTAGTTTCAATCCAATTAAATTAAAAATTAAAAAGTAATTAATTTTATTACCGTTGATAAAATTCTATGTTATACTACAATACTATGATTACAGCATTCTACGATAGTATCACGATTAATTTATTATTCAATAATAATAAATTAATAATCTAATATACTAGCTAATTTATTATTTATACTAGCTGCATTTTTATATGTAGCGACACTAATATTTTTATTTAATTTTTATTTACTATTTAATTTTATTATTAAAAGAAAAGTTAGTTTATGAATGACTTTTGAAATCTATGGTGATATCTCAAATTTTTACATATATCAATTAAACGATCAAAGCAGCAATAAGCATTTATCTATATTTTGCATTTTCGGATGACATATTACACAATAAAAATACGATTAAAAATCTTGTAAAAAGTGCGCTTTGTTCCACTTTGTAAATTATCTCCAACATATGGTTCAGCCACTTATTTTATGGATTTACTTGATTCTAATACACATCGCTCGCTTATCGCTAGCAATAAAAGTCTCCCGTTAGAGCTCTCATTAAACCGGGATTAGTAACGATATCTCGTGCTGAGAATGTTTATTCGACGCATTGCGTACTGTGGATTTAGCAACCGATTGAGAAATTGCGCATAACGAAGAGAATAATTATACTACTAATAATTCGCATATGTGGTTCATAATATCCTGCTCCGTCAAATATACAATTAAATGTACACAGTTTAGTAATTACTTATAAATGGTCCTGGATAAAAATTGTGAATAAAATATCAATAAGCATTTACACAGTAAATATTAATATACTCTTTTTGAAAAATTATATATTTATTGTATGGCTTGTGCTATCTTTCTTCTATTTTTGATTACATAGAGTGCAACAAGCACTAGAAATAAGTAAGTTGAAACTGTCGAATGGTCTTATTCAAAGAAACTCAAGTATGTTAGTTTAAGTGTCTGTTGCTGACAATCTAGATGTCGATCCCTTAAGTACTATCATTCTATTTTATAATCTATCTTAAGATCTATTATTAACATAAACATTCTCGGGGATTTTCATAAGAGACAGTAGCCTTAATACATACGGTTATCTCATGATCGTATTATTATAAATAGCTGAGCGTTTGTATCTTTTTATTAATTGAATTTTTTTGTACAGCTAAACTAATGACAATTTTATTCTCTTTCTTTATTGTTCACTAATTTTATAAAAATTTATAAAATTGTGTAAATAATTTTATTCTTTCGAAACAAATTTAGTATCAATCGATTTGAACAAGACAAGAATTAACTTTCTTTTATTTATGCTTACATTACTATTTTATTATTGCAATATATTTCACATTTCTTACTTAAAATACTACTATTAAAATATCTGAAACTTTTTAAAAGTATTAATCACGTCAGATATCTAATAAAAAGAGCAAAAAAATGATATTTAAATTTAAATTATGATTTTTTAAATTGAATAAATATTTATCAATTTAAAATCCTTAGGAAAAAAATTTGGTATCGGTGCTGCAATATCAAGCAATAAAAAAATCATTATTTTTTTGTCATTCATCTCAAAATTATGACGTGCTAAATTGTGTTAATAAATTCGTATTCAGTAGCATCAAAAGTAGTTAAAAATAACTATTTGTATAACAAAATAGTATTGAATAATATTATTAGATAATTTGTAAAATAAATTCGGTAAATCTAAGACACTTAGTATATATATATATATAACAATTATCAGAACAAGAATCAATATTTTATCATATTAACATAAATCTTTGTCAATATTAGGCATGGGAAAAAGTTCGTGGCGTTTTTCCCGTTAGATGTAACGGGAAAAACGCCACGAACTTTTTCTTACACCTAATATTAAATATAGTACAATAATTGTGCTACATAGTATCTACATAAAAAAAAAATGATCCGCGTCTGCAAAAAAAGTTCAAAGTTAATATTTTTTATTATTTTATAAAAATTGTGAATTTGTCTACTTATGAAAAATAATTAAGTAAAATGTTAAATTATTATCTTACATATTTTTTGCTGTATATCCAACCTCGATCTCCAGAGTCTTATTGCAATCATTGAATATATAATTAATGAAGGAAGAACACTCCTTCGCAATAAATTTGGTAGAATGACGTTTCAATTTTGCATATAACACGACTGATTTTTGATGACTACAGAGATCTAGCAATCATATAAAAAGAATAATTAGAATAAAGCGTTGAATTAATTTTTTGCAATTGTATATCAAATGCATAATTATTTTAAATAATTATCGATAATTTTTCAAATATTAAAAACTATAAAAATAACTATAGTCAATATACATATAAAAATCATCTTTGCATCTTTTCAATTTAGTTAAAATTTTTTTAATATTAATAATTATCTGTAACGTATCATGCAATGAATATTAATTATTTAATGACTAATTTACTAAATTAGTTTATACTGCGAAATGACAATACTAATTAAATTATATTAATTATTATTACCGATATCGCTTAATGGTAGGCCAATTAAATGGCAACCAGGTTGAGGACGAATTCCACCGTTCACATAATAGTCTGCTGTACCCATAGATGTTGCGGCACCATATCCACCCTTGTCCGTGTGGATGACATCGACCCATTCCGCATCATTTTGTGTAAGATAACATCCGGGAAGATAAAAAAGAGGATTCGCAGGATCCAATGCTATAAACAATAATTTTACGCTAAGGAACGTTTTTTAGAACAATCTACAAATTGCATGAATCGTATAAAATTATAAATCATATAAAATTATAAATTATAAATTTCTTACAAGCAGATTTCTTGCCTCTCGCTAATATAAAAAATGGAGGTAAGTAGAAAATATAAAATAAATATATTTGTTACTTAAGAATTAATAAATATATTTGTTATTTAAGAATTATATTTAAAATAACAAAAAACCTATTAAAAATAAAAATAAAACATATGCGTATTAAAGATAATTTAATTGTATACCTGTAATGCGAGGTATCTTGAAGACATTGCATTTACCGACAAAACCAGCTATGTGAGCACCCAACGAATGCGCGATAATATAAATTCTCGATATATTTAGGCCACTATCCACAAGCAGTTGTATACTTTGTGCAAATAAATTTCCTATTTTTTCAGCATTTCTAAAAGCGACCGAGTAAGAGCCTTTAGAATATTTACTCCAATCAAGTAGCACAACATTGTCCGTTCTTCCATAACAAAGTGCTAGTAATGTAAATATATATTAATCATTTCGTGCTAATTTCATAATCTACTTATTTCTCTCTGACATGTATATACCTTCCATGATTAGTTGAACATTTAAATCCTCCGGATATTGTAAATATCCAAAAACATAAAAGATTACCCGTTTGTCATCGTCCAACACATTGAGTAACATCTGTGGCACTGTTATGGGATAGGCGATTGTTGCAGGAATTTCACTATTACTGAGAAGCGCTTATACTAATTATTATTGTTAATGACTATTTTGATACGTTTTATTGTAAGTACAAACCATTTATAATAGAGCAGGTTGATACCAGTCGCGAAATCTAAATCTGTTTTATTACCTGAAGAACAATATGCGCACAATATTAATACGTACACAATATTAATTCTTAACATTTGTAATAAAAATATGTAAGAAATACATACAAAAACACGAAGATTGGGCAAATATTATTCTCGTCACAAAAAATAGTAGAACGTACATATGTACAATCGACGACATTTCAAACGAAACTATTTCTAGCAAAAGAACTGCACAAACTGCGATAAACACGCTTTCAATTTAGACCTTGACTGGATCATGTCGATATGCCATTGTGAGTAAAGATTCGATTCCAACGTAATATATACCCGTCGTATACTTTCATATAAATATATATAAGCCAATTAACTACGACTGTAAATAAAGTTATTTGTTTTTTATTATTGAATTATTTCTGGCATAAACGTGAGCGCCATATTGCAACTTTAATGCATATTGTTTGTTTTTTCTATACACTAATCAAACTTTCAAAAATATTAATATATACAGAATTTTACATAAAGAATTATAATGAAAAAAAAATAAATTATCTTAAACACACTTTTCTACGTCAGATATGTAAATGATATTGCATTAGCAGCTCCGAATTATAAATAAGTTGATTATTATTTTCGACGGTCTTCACAATAAGCTCAAATTTATAATGGAGACTAAGAAAAATAGAAGGGAATACATTAAATTTTTTGGAATTAAATTTAAAAAAACGATCATATGTGTAATTTTTGATTAGTTTATATATTCGAATAAAAAGTAATAAGAGGAAGAAAAATTAATTTTTTATATTAATTTTATTTATGATCAGTACACTTAATTTATAATAAACTGTGTA
>NW_017259190.1:2578556-2584875 GCF_001594045.1 Atta colombica
GATATTTATATTACGATGTGATATTTATATTAAAGCACCTCTAGACGACATGTACTGTCAATTTTGCATAGCATTCGTTAAATATTGGTCTACATTCAATATGGATAATTACGTATATTATGTATTTAATATTTGTTAATGTTGGCATATTTAATGTTGTCTGGAGGAACAGACTTTAATATATATACCTACATATGATGCCACGAATGTAATTGCATAACCGACTAAGAATAAGATCATAAAAGAATATTATTAAGAAATGGCAATAATAAATAATGTAGAACTATACCTTCAAGATACATATTATGATAAAATGTAAACATAAATAATAAGGACACGACCTGGTTGCGCGCTCAGTACGGAGATTTCAATCATAAAAACGTAATTGTAATCACAGGAATGACGATCATATATTGACAAAGCGAGGACATGAGAATAAAAACCGAGAGAAAAGAGTAGGTCACTCGATTAAATTCACATAAAATTAAATTCACATTAAAAATTGTCAAATATTGGTCTTGAATAATTTTTTACTCAACTACTATTAATTTTATAGAAAAGCTGCAAGATACAAAAATAATTAATTTTCTTCTCATAAAGAAGAGAATTCTGAGAATTTTTTGATACCATATTTTCTTATGTTGGTAAAAATAAAAAAACGTAGTAAAAAGCTGATAAAAAATTCTAAAAAAATGGTTAGAATTCTATATAAGAAGAAAATAAATGATTTTTGTCTCTTGCAGCTCTTCTATAAAGTTAATAGTATTTGAATAAAAAATTATTCAAGACCAATATTTGGCAATCTTTAGTAATTAATATCTTGTTAACTATTGCGAAATTTGCAAAATGATAGAGGACTTTTTGGCTCAGTTTAGTCCGCTCTATCTACACAAAACAATTGGCAAAAACTTTCGGGACACCCTGTATGTACGGAAAAAGTTCGCAAGTGGGCAGCACCCGGATAATGTCAACATTGCCCAATTCAATCGCGTGGATAACGCTGACATTGTACAGCCAGCAGATAACTCAAGCAACTGTGTATACATATATACATATTATATATACATCTACATATAATATATATACAAAAAAAATATTATATATTTTTGGCATTAAGATAAGATAAGATCTTTCTTTCTCAAAAATTCTCTTTATCAAAAACAAAATTATCTTTTTTAATTTGTATAATGCTATTTTAATTTGTATAATTAATTAATTTGTATTTTAATTAATTTGTATTTTAATTTGTATTTTAATTTGTATAATGAATAATGGATTATTTACAGAACGTAGGAAAGAAATTTCTGAAAAATTATTTGTCGTTATTATACGTGAAAAATATTCTAATCGCATTTTCCAGTCTCATTCGTAGAGCTCGATAGATATATCGTCGCGTATTTTACATAAAATAAATAATCCCTTAGTGTGTAGGGGACGCCAGCGCGTCAAAGCACCTGGCCGCATCGTCGTCCCGCGTCGAGTGGAGTCGAGCCAAGTCCAGCCAAGTCGCATTTGCGTGCGTGTCGCACGGGCGAGATTAATAAATCGCGCGCGGAGTCTCTCCACCTTTCTCTCGCGCCGACGCGCGTGCTGCCCGTGTAAAAATCTACAGGTAAGCCCATTTGCCGTAGGACCGCGTAAATCACCGTCATTGTCTTGTTGCTTTATTACTCCTGTCCAGTAGGCTCTCTCGCGCGGCCGCTGCCACCGCGAGGGACGAACAACGCGTTCCATGAGCTTATACGCGTGTGTACGTGGGACACAGCGCATGCATTGTAACACGTATGCGAAACGCATCAGATGCATGCGAGGTGCACACACACACACACACACACACACGCACGCGCGCGCGCGCGCGCGCGCGCACGCACGCACGCACACACATATAATACGTGCACACTGCACGCAACCGCAGAGGCGCGCACGCGGAGCCGCGGCAAACGAGGCGTTAGGCTAAGTTAATTCAACCGGCTCGCCTCCCAAGTAGCCGCGCCACGGAAAACGTGAATCGCTCGTCGGAAGTGCACGGATCGTTTCTGTATTACCCCACGGCGCGATGCGGCGCAGCAGCAGCACGTAGAAGAAACTGCACGCGGCGACGGCGACGGCAGGGCTCGTAGACGCAGTGGTGGCGGTCGTTGTTGTCTGCAATGCCCGCGCGTCCACGGTACCGCCAACAGTCGGGGATCTTTGATCATCATAGGGGGATTAGGTGGATGAATATAAGTCAGTTCCTTACTCCACCTCTTCTTCCATCTCTTTCTCCTTCGTCCTTATTCGCCTACTCCCCCTGCGTTCCCATCCTACGCGAAAATGACTAATGCGTTTCGCGTACCCGAGAATTACCGCAGGGATAATGCGAAGGTATGGGAGTCCCGTCTGTCGGTGGCGCGCCTCGGGACGCATTATGTATGGTAGCCTAATTTTATTGCACCATTCAGGGAACGCCGCGCGCTCCCATCGTGCGCGGGTTTCTTTTCGTTATGGAGATTACGGCGCGACTCTCTCTCTCTCTCTCTCTCTCTCTCTCTCTCTCTCTCTCTCTCTCTCTCTCTCTAAAAAAACTCTCTCTCTCTCTCTCTCTTTCTCTCTCTCTCTCTCTCTCTCTCTCTCTCTCTCTCTCTCTCTCTCTCTTTCTCTTTCATAGAGTAATATCGGAAATTATAGAGCTCATTCTTATTGTCGCAAATCGAAAATTCCACTCGTCAAGATTGATGTGGTTAATGTCACGAGAGTCTATATGGTTTATACGTATAAAGGATTTTTATTATATCTACATACATACATAGGTGATATAGGATGAATTTTGAAATGAACAACAAATAAAAGAACCTATTTATGCAAACAAACATTCAATAAATTGAAAAATTATATTCAGATATATTAGATTAAAAAATCATTTAATAATATAATTTATTTACAACAGAAATAAACACATTATATATTTTTAAATTTAATATATTGTAATTTCTGTTAAAAACTACGAATTTACAGTAAAATAAATTTGGATGTAAGAAGCTTATTTGTACTGTAGTGCTTTCGCTATACAGTGCACGCTTATTACGTCTATATTTTATATTATTTATATTTTTTATGCTTGTGTTATACTTATAGTTCGAGGATTGGAAGCGCAGTGTTAACAGGTTGTCGCGGCGAACGCGAGAGTGCGCCCCTTGGTGATAAGTCGCGCCGCGTGCAATTCTCACTTACTCGCCCTCCCACCGGCGTTGCACCGTTGCGCGTATCTCCTCGATACACATATTCGCGGGATGCAATCTTCGCTGCCATCACCGCAGCGGTGCATAATAAACGGCTTCTTTTGCAAACGGCACGTTTGCGGCAGCATCCGCCGTTGTTACACAGTTGCACCGGCCATCGCCTTCCTATTGGTACATATTCCGACGATTTAGCGTGCACGCCGTAAAAGGTCTACGACGTCGCGTCCTTACTTTGTGAACCGAGAAGAGAACAGCGCGGACACGGTGCACCGTTAACCAAGACCGAACTCCGCTACCGGGAGAAGAAGGTCGCGAACGATATCTATACGACATTCCAATTCCGCATGAACGAACAGAAAATACGATGTTGTACTATCTCCCTCGACCAACCCTTTCTCTTTTCCTTTTCTTCTCCTTTTCTCTGTATATCACCGATTCTCTTATTCTCTCGCTTTTATTCTCGTTTAACTGTTCGTTTCGTTCACCTTGCGAGCATGTTTATGACCCAGGAAACAAAATGGTAAGTATATAGTAGAGGCTCATTTGCAAGATCCACCTAAATCCAACTCACGAGCATGGACACTGTGGAATTGTAATAGACTTAACTGTCGAAATAGCTACTATGGTGACTTGATTTTGTCCAATTCGATGTATTGTTGAATTATTATTTTCATTGCTATTCGAGATTCATGTATCATTATATGTATCATTACATATATAGAGGTATGTATATATTTTATAATAATATTATTGATAATAATTTTTTATTTAACTGAATATTATATATAGCTAGTTATAAAACATGTCTAAAAAACTAAAATATTTTATTAATTTTATTTTGATTTTTTATACTGATAATGAGTTTGATGTAACTGTAATTGTCATCAATTTAGACCGTAAAATAAAATTAAAAAAATTAATCTATAACGTGGAAGAAAATTAAATTTATATAAAAAAATAGTAAATAACATTTATGATTAATTTATGAAATTAAATACAATAATAAGTGTATAATCGATTAAAATCACGTGACGAATTGAAATAGGTGTTTCGATCTTATTTCGCTACAAACGATTTACTTAATTATCTTAGCGCGTGGCACACCAAGTGCGCAATTGCCCTTGCTGAAACTGCTCTCGTCAGGTGTCCGCAATTATATTTGAGATTACGCTCAGATGTGATGCTGCGATAATGAGCGTAATCACGAGTGCTTCGCATCTCGCAAAGAAGCGTGTCTTAAGAAATCTTTACTGGGTGGCAAACTACAAGATTGTATTCAAGTATTCTTTTGTAATCTCTTTATTACAAACTTATTTATTTTATAATTTTTTTGCTTATGGACTATTTACATACAGGAATAAAGCAGTAATTGTAGTTTCATTAATAAAATCAAGTTCTGATAACATAAATCTACAAAATAGAATGAATTATTATCCATAGATAAAGAATTTATGATTTAATTTATTATATAAAATTATTCGTATATATATAATCCGTTTTTTAAATTTAATATTATTATTATTGATTATGATTTATGAGAAAGTATAAACATTTTTATTAATTACTCCTTTTTTATTTAATTTAAGATAAAATAGACTTATCAAATATATAAAAATATTAGTATGCAATACAATTCAGTTCCTAAATTGATATTGTATTTGTCGAAAGAACATGTCGAAAGTATATGGTTCCTTTCACTCCTCTTCTCAAAGTGTTGACAACATAGCTTAATGCTCTGCTGAACATCTTAACCGGTTGCAGCGTACAATCATAGTAATAATGACTACTCGAAATAGACACAGGCATACGCTGACTACCGTTTACTCTCGTCACACCCTGATATTCTCGCGACCGCAAGGCGTGTCTGCAACTATAGTTTCGCCGGTTGTATGATTTCTGGTTTTTTGCTGAAAATATCGTTGCAATTTGAAGCTATCATATGCGCATATTTCGTTTTCGCTGTAGTCAATGAAAAATTAGCACTGTAACGTGCTATATTCCAGCAAAAATCTTTAGCTATCCGTTAAACGTGAGAACCAAACAATGTAAAATAATTACAGTTATAATACTTGTTATTCGATCAGATTTTGCTACGACATAATTTCAACTTGATTTATTGCATTTGATCGATTACGATAATTCTAAGTTAACCAAAATCACAAAATTATCTACTATATAAATTTATAAATTTATATAGTAGATTTATACGTTGTTATAAATTTAATACAAAATTGTACGTTTCTTCAAGTATGACTGATTCGTAAAGTCATTTAGACTCAGCATACCCAAAGACCTAAGCTTAATATGCAATACTCATCATATATTTATACATAACAGTTGTACAAAATAGTTGTGAGCAAAAGTAGAAGTAATACGTAATTCAACCTAGAAAAACAAAAGAATAAATTTTCAGAATTATATAATAAAACTTTACTGATAAAAACTTTAATGAGTTAACTATTACAAAAA
The DNA here is from genome assembly GCF_001594045.1 of Atta colombica. NCBI lineage: Eukaryota > Metazoa > Arthropoda > Insecta > Hymenoptera > Formicidae > Atta > Atta colombica. The sequence continues at coordinate 2,584,244 of NW_017259190.1, forward strand.
CTTAAAGAAAAAAAACAAGATTAAACATATGTGACATAATATATAATATATGTGTCAAAGAAGCATTCGTTAAATAATAAAACATCTATTATAATCGCGTTTCATGTGAGAATAGAAAAACCGAAGTTTATCAAATATTAATTAAATTAGTTTAAATATTCATTTTTTTCTAACATTCGATTTAAAGAATGCGTTTCCAGTTATATATCAAGGATTTATCATAGTTATGGATTTAGTCATCGATAGATATCATCGGTAGCATCATAATGCACGAAAAGACGCAATGCAACCTGTTGATCCCACGAGAATTTTTCGATTCCGCAGTAGATGCTAACGACATAGTAGCCTCTACCGCAGCATCCCCGGCGTTCTTTACACGCCGCGCGGGATGCGCGTACACGCGTGCCCCGGCTTCCACACGTCGCCGGTGCCAGCGTGCGAACACGCGAGCAACGAGACTGAACTCATGTGGGTGCGCCATTCGCGTGTGGTAAGGACGTTCAGTTGGTCGGTCGAATAGTACCGAGAGAAAACGAAGGTAGATTGGCGCAAACGAAGCGAACAAAAGCGAGAGAAAGAAAGAGAGAGAGAGAGAGAGAGAGAGAGAGAGAGAGAGAGAGAGAGAGAGAGAG
>NW_017259190.1:2584975-2588406 GCF_001594045.1 Atta colombica
AGAGTATGCATGTTACGTGACGATGTGTGTGTGAGATGAAGAGAGAAAGAGACACGTAGGGCGACAGGGAGAGCGAGGGATATATCTAGCTGAAGAGCGAACGGGTCGGCCAAGATTGCAGAAGAGGGAGAGCGACTAGTATTAGTAGTAGTAGTAGTAGTAGTAGTAATAGTTGTAGTAGTAGTAGTAGTAGTAATAGTAGTAGTAGTAGTAGAAGTAGTACTAGTGGCTGTAGTGGTAAAGTAGTAGTAGGGTGTACCTTACTTCGGTGAGCGGAGGCTGCTGTCAGTTCTTCCGAGACCATAGAGGCTCGAGCCATCGCGAGATCTCCCTCTTGACGAACTCCCACTGCACAATTCATAGTAGCGCCTCAAGGTGACACTTTGATTGTCATCGAGAGTCCCGGTTGGCTCTTCTCGCGATCGCGAGATTTCACGGACAGAAAAGAAGGGAACTAGAGGGTTAGAGAACGAGCAGAAAGAAAAGATATAAAAGAAACGAGGAAAGAGAGAAAGGGAAAAGTGATCGCATCGATTATCGAGATGATCGATGGACATTTTCGGATGTTATAATTTAGATGTCACACAAAAATTTATGTAGTTAGGAAAAAGACGTATCATTAAAAAGTCGGCAGACTCTTATTAAAGAAACACGCGTTTTTATTTTGACCTCATTAGCGTCACATTTGATAATAATAGTTTAAATAGATCTGAAGGAATGGAGTTTGATTTCGAATAGATCGCGCGAATCGAAGTGAGCTGCGGCATTCACCAGAAAAAGGTGTGAACTCGCAACGGCAAACATTTTATTAAACGAAAGTGACAGTGGAGTTTCGCGTGTAAACGAGCTATCCGAATTGTGAAGAAGTGTGAACACGAGTACGGTAATACGACGAGTTTCCCCGCTGAAGTTGTCCAACTGGCGCTGGCGAACAAGGTAGGACTCACTCTTCACCGCCGAGATTGCAGCAATATGTTCTTTATCCTCAATCCAAGATATTGACACTGCCTCGTCTATTCTACATCGAGCTGCAAAATAACTATTCTACACAAACAGTCCACCTTGCTACCAGTATTTATTATCAAATACCTCCTTTCTCTAGCCCGAGTACGTTATTACGCAATTACATTTCAGGAAACAAACGTGACATCTGTACCTTTCAAATGTCATTTCCAAATAGAAACCAGTTAAAATGTTAAGCACAAAATGCTTTAGGTATTTGCTTAATTACAATTTCATGCGAAAGTAATTACGGTGAAATGTCTTTATCATGTAATACACGCACGCTTGCTCATTTCTCTGTCTTTTCTTTTTACATTTGCGGAATTGTATGTTGAGAAATTACTTCCAGTTTTCTAATTTATATACGTAATGTTTGATCTAGCCGAGTAAATGCGCAATCGATTCATAGTTAATAACGTAGAGAGTTCCTTGGGAATGACGTCGACTGACATTAAGTTTTACTCTCTCTTTCATCTGGCTCGTAGCGGCATTCGCGTATACATGTGTACGCGAACGCGTGCATGTGTGTCTGGGAGCACCGGAGTAGGGCGATTTGTCAGTCAATTTCTTATCGGATTAGAGGCACTTAATGTACGATTATACCAATGCCAGGCGCAGGTGCACCGGCCCTAATCTTGCTTCCTCCAGCTCATGTTGCCCCCTTGCTGCGTGCCATTCCAACCGCTCTAACACCGAACGCGTTCCGCGGCCTATCGGGATAAGTTAACACGGGGTATCCTTTACAACGGCTCCGATAGCGATTTACTGTAGCGATTTGCCGCGGTTCTCTTCGAGGATCGTTAACCTGCAACAGTGACCTACGGTCATTCTGATCTTTTTAGTTACAAGTTTTTACGCTCTCTGCCTTTAGGATGGCACAATATATGTTCATCCTTTTTGAGTGGGAGAAAGGCAGATAAGACCGTGGGAAAGAGAGTTAAACGCGATTTTTTAAATTTAATCGAAGTAGATTATTCTAAAAAAAAAGAGAATAAAAGATATGTTAAAGTATGCTTTGTATTTTTTCTGTAAAGAAAGTCGATTACATAAATGATTCATAATAATAACGTACATTAAAATAAAATCAATCTTACGTAGCATAAAATGAATATGTATTGGTTAAGCGATTATCATTGGATAAAAATCTATCGCATATAACATTCGTGATTTTTTTTATAATGAGATATAATATTTCATCAACAATTTCTATTTATTTAAAAAAGTAATAATCAAGCATATTTCAAATATTAATTTTGAAAAAATATACAGATAATTATTATCAAATCTTTTATTGTGTAAAATTCATATATTTTGTAATATGTAGAACGTTTAACAATGTTCGAAATATGTGTGTGCTCGTTACTAATGAAATATTACAAACAATTCTGCAACAAATGGCTAACGTGGTTAATACCGTAATTGTCATGACGTTACATGCCGTATGTTTGAGCAAGTACTTAACCCGATGACACCTTTGCGGTACTGTTACCACAACAATGCTAACTAATTCAACGCTCACGAGATATGCAGATGACCTCAACCTCAAAATTACAATACATATTGACGCAGTTTATGGTACAGAGGACTATAAATCATTTATTTGTAAAGACAAAATTGACAATTAGTTTAATTAATTATTGTGCCTCGTAATTTATTCAAAAATTTGATTTATTAAATTAGACTCATCATTACACAATAGAATTCTAAAATAAACTAAAAAACCTATTATAAATATTTATTTCGTGTTAATATTTTGCAAAGAGAATTGTAAAATATTAGAAGAACTTTAGAAAAACATTTTGTAAGAATTTTGCCACAGATCTGCGAAACATTTAATTTGTCTCGTTATTGAATCAATTTGTTCAATTTATGTTCGTGAACTACTTTCATTAATCGTTTATTCGCTCATTTAGATCTCAAGCGCAATTAGCATCGGAATGCAACGCTCACTCTCGCTTTCGATGATGAGTCGCCAGTCTGAATCGGCAATCGCAAAACCATCATCGTCAACAGAAGGTAATAAGGATGACGACGAAGAATCGCCGCGTTTTCTCGCTCGACTGGATAAACTCGGGGACTTTGTCGGTGCGGATATTTCTTTGCCTCGCTTGTTGTCGTTGTAAGGAGTGTAGGTTTAGTAGCGCCGCAAAAAGCGCCGGTGCATCCTTCTAATCGCTTTGCATTCTTGGCGCGGATCCCATTTTGTCGTACAACGAACACAGACACGGTAGCCTTCGTTCAACAGAAAGCAATGTCTGTCATAAAGATTCCCTTCCCACCCTTTTTTTGTTGACTGCTGTTTTCCAATTTTTTTTCTTGCATAAGTAATTGAAATATATAACAAACAATACTTTCTTCTCATATAAAAATTATATTTTATAAAAATATTAAATAAGGAATATATTAAAATAAGGAATTTTATATTAAAA
>NW_017259190.1:2588506-2589636 GCF_001594045.1 Atta colombica
TATTTACTATATCTACTATATTTACTATATTTACTATAGTTTAATACTAGATGATACTTTGTTGGTAATAATGTTGATGATATAGTTGAATAATAAATAATTATTTTTCTGTATTTTTATATTTTTATTAATTTATAATTAAGCATTTCTTAATTTTTAATGTTTATGTCAGAAATTGCATTGTGTTACATAACATTTATTTTAAATATTTATTCTAAAGATATTTATTCTAAAATATATATAATTTTACGTGTGGAAAAGTTATTAATTTACAATACAAAAGACAAAGCTATAATGGCGTTAAAACAATATCATATTTTGAGACAAGAAATAAAATGAAATAATGAGTTATAACCAATCTGAATCAGAAAAAGCTGTAAAGTTTTAAAAATAGACCTTCTTCCATTCTTTAAAATTTAAGCGATATAAAGAAAAAAAATACGATTTGTTTGTGAACAAAACGTTATTCTACAAAATGAAACAAAATCAACAACTTCAATAAGTTTGACAGTGAAATTCCAAAGGAGGTCGTAGATTCACGCGGACGGTATCAATTTCTAACTAGATTGCGTTCAGGTGGGCAATCAGCGAATTGACCGGAGCTCTTTATCCGATACGGCTAATCTCGAATCTCAGTACACGGCGAAAGACACTCCACCAAATAGCGTGAGCATCGCGATTCGAAAGCTCGCGTCACATCATCAAGTGGTTTCCAGGAAACATCGGATTCCTCGCCTTAATGCGAACCTGTTCGCTCGAAACGGCCTTCCTACGCCGAACAATGGCTGTGGGCATAGGCGTGGGTGATCAACGAAGGATACAAAGCAGATCTCATCTTATACGATCCAACAGAGAGATAAAGTTAGACCATATAGCAAAGCGTGTCCGGCACGACGTCGACCACGAACATCGTAGCAGAAACTTGGTTATCCATTTTTATGAATTTTATGATTTTGCAGAATCTGACACGTGGATGTCCTTACGTTGTAATGTGTATTATTAAAATTAGATGCCAATTTAAAATAATAAATTTTGAATATTTATTTTATTTACATCTATTTACGTTTTTTTGCGAAATATTTTATATTACATTGCAGTTTTTACAGATGATATATTATATATATATATAT
>NW_017259190.1:2590067-2616780 GCF_001594045.1 Atta colombica
TATATATATATATATATAAGATAGGTGCGTAGAGTTTTCAAATTTGTCTGACCAACGTCTACTGTAACTACTTAAAACGACTAGTGCTTTACAGATTATGTTTTATAGTCGACTAATGTTTTTATAGAGGGTTCGTTCGCGATCTGCATTTGACTTTCACGAGATGATAGTAACGAAGAGCTCATCGAACAATCCTACACGTGAAACCAATGTAAGACTGAACGAGCTCTCAGCCAAGCTTTAAGAAGCGTATAGCGCGCGGCGGAACGTTTAATCGGCGGCGTCTCACGGTCCATTCTTTTTCTCAATCGCGCAGTCCCGGAGCAGCCCTGTAATTTAACGACGCGTTAGGCTGATTTTACAACCTGCCAGCAGACTCCACTTTGAACACGATCCCGTCGAAAGAGAGAAAGACAAAGGGAAGAGAGAGAGGGAAAGAGAAGAAGAGGAGAGAAACTTATTCATGTAGAAGCTGGTATAGCGATATGTGTTCTCCTGCCCGAGAAAAGCTGCGGTAGGGATTAACAGGTTATCGTATACCAAGGACTGGCACGCGTAATTACGTTCGTTACGTGGCGTTACGTCGCGTTACGTTTACTCTGTGCTGCGATGCGCCGCGATGTATATCGCTCAGCTCGCTTTCTCGACTAGCGAGGTCGGAAAAAAGGGCTCTGAAAAGAAAAGAAAAGCGGCAGCGCAGCAGAAAAGTCCTCTCGACGAAGCGACGGAATGAGGAGCAAAGAGGAGGAACAGAAGGAGGTTGAAAGCATGAAGTGAGAGAGGCGGGAAGACTGAAAGTCTTCCGAGGGTCTTCTATATCGCCGCGTTCTTGAGGAATTTTTACGACTACCGACTGTCGGGAGTGTCGGTTAGCCCTTCAGCTAGGATAGGCCTCTTAGGACTACGTAACTACGCGAGAAGCCACGTACTACTTGTGGTTTTACTACTTTCACGTTTAAGCGGTTATTAGCGGTGATTCTCGCGACGGAAGACCCCAACCACGTCCCTCCTTCATCTTCGCCTCCGTTTTCCGCTCAGCTTTTTCCACCTTCGCGGTTTTACATCTCCCTCTGAGTATCTCCGCTCGTGTCTTTGTTCGCGCGATGATCAAGTGCAAATATGTGCTATTTTTAATCTTCGCTAACACACAGGCGCGAATTTAATGAGAAATCTTATCGAAATAATAAGGCTGTTTGACGGAAATAGAGCTAACATCTTAACATCATCGCTAAAATTGGTAAAAAATTAAGAAAGAGCATTTGATATTACGTTGTAGTATTATGAACATTTAATTGAAAGAGTTTATGAAAATAAATGAAATTTAAAACTTAAGAATTATATACATATATTTTAATATATAATATTATATATAATTTTAATATATAATTTTGCTTGTTATTTATTTAAACACGATCAAATATAACGCATAAATGCTTATTTTATTGAAATATATTAATATCATTATAAATATTTTTTTATTAATTTTCAACAAAATTTCAAATTTTCTTTGAATTTAAATTAAATTCCAGTATAATAACTTTGCAAAATAATTTTGTTAAAAAAACATTGATTACTTACAAAACATTGATTAATTAAAAATGAAAATACTAAATACGTATTTTTTTTTAAATAATTGTATTTCTATTACGTTGCTTATTAACATATACTCTAATTATATATTTTTCAAAGTTTTGATAAAACTCATAATAAATTAAAATTTAAATTTAATTAGTTGTCAAGAAATTTTACAAAATTATTTTATGCAGACAAGAAAAAAAAGAAATCTATTTGTTTATACTTTAAATTTACATTGTCATTTGTCAATTTTATCTATTACATAATATTTTGTGTAAAATAAGACAAAAATTGATTCTTTTTTTTTTGTTCCGTATTCTCTCTATATATCTTTATTTTTTTATATTTCATCTCTTTCTTGACTCGGATATCGATTGAGTAACGATTGCGAAGGAGAAAAAAAAGGAAAAATTAGGAGATAAAAGAAAATAGCGCTTTCGCGAGGCGGGCGCCGGGCTTCTTGATGTTTGAGAGTCATTGCCCGTTTGGTCGTGTTTTTGCCTGCCCGTGGAAGTGTACGTTAAGTAAAGGTACTGGAGTCGTGAACGGCGAAAAAGGAGTATCGGAGCAGAGCGGAGCGGAGCGGTAGTGATCGTTGCCAATCTTTCACTGTTGCTGCAGCATCTTCGAGAGCAAGTGTAACCGCGACGAACAGTCTGATGAACCATCGGCAAATGCGAGTACATTTCGAACCTTCGAAGATGAGAAAGACGGAGTCATCGCCGTCATCGTCGCTGCGAGGAAAATGTGACAACTTGATTCTTCTTTTTTTCTGACTACCTCTTTCTCTCAACCGACTGATCACCGTTAAACTACTACCAAGCACACATTGTCTCGACGTTGTGCCGAAGTTAACCGTGAAAATGTCGTTTTCGTCTCGCTTACAAACTCGACACGGAAGACTTCGTTCCTAGTCACTAAGTGAATACAGACATGATGATCAAACATAGTATGGTCTGTTTCTTTTAATACGCTCATATATTTTTTATTTTCTTTTATTTCTATCGTTTTTCTAAATTATAATGCCAGTATTTTTTTAAAATAAATTATACCTGTTTTCTTTTTTTCAGCAGAAAAAAATTTTAATAATATCGAAACATTTGTTAAGCTCTTGCATAAATTTTCTTACAATTAGAATGATTTTTTTAAAAATAATTTAATAATATTACAGTTTTATCAACATGTTCTATACAGAATCAATTTTAAATGCTTTGACTTATGTATGGGTCATCAGTGATCTATAGTACTTTTATTTTTGTTAAATAACATGTCATTTCATGAATTTAAAAAATTACAAAAATTATATTACTACAAAGAAAGTCTGCTGTATCAATATTGCAACAGATATCATAATTATATACCTTTGATATAAAAAATTAATTTATAGTAATGTTTCTTTTTATAATCAAAGCATAAACAAAAAATCCACCGCGAATCACCGATAACTTACGTGGTATATTAAACATGTTAAGTTAGCAATTTAATAGAATCACAACTTTAGAAAAAAAAAATAGAAAAAAAAAGAATATTAGTTCTCGCTTTCTCATTTAACGTGATTAATATGCTAAATCATATTGAATTGTAACGTGACTGCCTCCAGAAAAAGATAACAGAAACAGAAAGTACAAGCTGTCCGACAACCTTATGATGTCGTTACCTACTTGTCATTCCATAATTTATAGGCTTACGTACAGAATATCCTATCATTATCTTTCCTTTTCCGTCTTTTCTATTAGCTCTTCAGATATGACATGCATGCGTATGTTATCTGCAGAAAAAAGCGCAGTCTCATGCAGTGAGCGTTATATCGAGCATCATTGACAGGTTCCTATTACCATTGAGTTTCTTTCTATGTGTGTATACATATATATATATATACACACATACGATATTTTTCTCCATATCTACATCAAAAAATTATTATGCTTATTTCTGTCATGCTTCATCTTCAATAACTATAATGACATCTCAATCCCAGAGTAGTAGACAGTTTATGAAATAGGTAAATATAGCAACTCGTGTTGTTAACTTGTTATCTTTTTAATTCTGCATGAGACTATTAATTTGTTCTATGTACAATGATTTTATTTAAAAATTTATCATAACTACTCATAGCATAAGTTAGATCGAATTAGAAAAAAGTGAGACATCTTTTATTGAAGATGCTTTGTGTCATTTTTGTATTTATAAAGATCGGGCCATATCTCATGATGGACGATCCGGCGCCAAACTTATGCAGGCAGCCGCTATTAGTCCCTTTGAAATAAAGAAAGGGATCGAAAGATCGCGTAGCGACAGAACAGATTTACGAGCCATAAAGGTTCGTCCAACAATCGGTGTCTTGAGTACGCATGCTGTTCCAAACGAGTTAACGCCATAGGCGCCGACAAGGAGTTTTCTAAAAAAAAGTTAATGTAATTCTTAATTATATAAATAAAAGTCAATTTTGTTAAAGGTGCATTAATCTCATTAAATTTGTATTAACAATAAATTGTTTTATAAAAAATGGGAACAATCTTCCCTTCCAATTAAATTTTCATTTTTTTGGCTAAATGAAATTTCATGTATTTGTATAAAATCATTTTTTAAAATATATTTATAAATAAATAAGGAAAATTTCATATATAAATTCAAGAAAATGTTTCTTAGACATTGATAAACATATTCTAATAAATATTTATTTTTGAGAATTATTTTTAAGAAATTTATTATTGAAATGTTATGCGTCTCAATTTTTATTTTTTCATAAAAGAAATTCAATTTTTTCAAAAGATAATTTCAAAAGAGTTTCAACACTCTTTTCGCCATCCGCGTCGCGATACTCATGGTTGATGGTATTTTCTTTTCTCGTTCCCGAGAAAATAATATCCCAACGATAGTTCATCGTAATGACGCATGTTGCCGCATGTTTTTGGCGCTAAATTTCTACGAGGCGCCAATATCTTTTTAATGGTTCGAAAACACGCGGAGATTAAGTGATCGCTAAACGAATTTACGAGCGAAAAGGTCCCGATCTGTCATCAGCGTCTAGTGTGCGTATTTCTAGCCGACGATGGGACGATGGCAGGGTGGCGAGCGCGAATTATTAAGGAACGGAAGTCGTCACGCGAGCTTCTTAGAATCGATATAGCTTTCAACGTCTATATTAGCGTCCCGCCGTTGTTTTTACCAGTGCGAATTTCAGACGCGAGGATCCCCGGAATCCCTGTCCGGTTCGGAATTGAAGCAATAAATTGAGGAAGACTCCATCCAAGGATCATCTAGGCAAAAGAAGAATCATCCTTCTTTTTCTTTTTCTTTCTTTACACGATCTTGCTTGAGAAACAGTGTTGTTTGAGTAGCTAGAAGAAACTCTCATCAAACAAGAATGTCTGCTTTGTTCCTGAAGACATAAAAATATATCGCAATATTTTTTCTTGCTGAATCAAGATTATTTGTGTATAAAATTTTATGAAAGCAAAGAATGTTAAATATGAGTTAGCATAAAATGCTGAATTAATATTAATGTCTTTGAAGTAAGGAAATGATTTATGTATAGCACTTATAATTTGTAAAAGTCCTATTCAAAGTTTTACCTGAAAATTTTTTATTTTATGTCTGGTTTCGAACTCCAGTATTTACAATATTTTTGTAATTCAACATTAACATTTTATTGGGTTGTCCGGAAAGTTCGTGCCGATGTTGAAGGAAAATTGAAAATTTAAATTTTAGTACATTTAGTACATACATTTATTAAATTATACAGATTAGTCGGCAGCCCAATAGAAATCTGTAATTTCTAATTTTTGTAAATATGTGAATAAATAGAGAGTCTTTTCTCCTTAGTCATCTTTTTTAAAATTAATTTTTTTTATTCTGTTCAATTTGACGTAAAATTCGTGCGTGTAAATTACACAGTTGAGAAGATATCACCTTCGTCGCTTGTTGTGGTTCAAGAGAGAACAAAAAGTGACTCCCGCACGTTGTGTCGGCTTTCAGGACAAAAAGATGAGTGAAAAGAATCGCTTACGGAGCGGGTAAGCAAGCGAGCAGGGCAGGTAGGAGGTCCATTTAAAATAATGGTAACTGCGTAATGAGACGACGGCCGCGTCGGTGGCGACGAGGAGACAGTTAGAATTATTAGCCGCGTTTCCCAGTATCGAGAGTGAAGGGACATTTTCCCATCTCCGTTGTATTGTCGTTTGTACATCCCGCACAAACGAGTGTCATCAGTAGGTTACTCGTAAAAGCGGTGCGGAAAAAGAGCTAATGCCAGGAGATTCCTGAGGGAGGAAGATTCCGTCGCGATCGGAACTTTATGAAATTGGTGTAAGTACATCACATTCTTTCCGCGTGCATGCAAGCAATAAGCAAACGTAAATTTCTGCGCTTCTTTCTGTCCGGTCGGACGTTTAAAATCCACTTTGGTCTGTCTGGTTGCACACAATGGGACCACCCAACGCAAAAGTAATAAGAAAAAACTAAAACTTTTCAAGCAGTGTTATTATTATATTAGTGATAGCACAACTGACTATATATTAAAACAACTATAAATATGTATATAATTATTCCTAGTAGTATAAATGATGGTAATTGCAACCATTTTTTTTCTCAGTAATTTTAAATTATTTTTTTCATTTCTTTAACAAGAAGGATTATAGATTATTTCTTGTGTTGTTCTTAATATATAATTATATTGAATACAAAAATAAAAGTGTTAAGAATTTAGCGCGACTTGTTACGATTGGCGAATCCTATAGGTAGCCTACTCGATCTACATTTATCTATATTTATTATGTGCCCGAGTGCGGTGAAAAGTCCTTGAGACAGTGCGATGGGACTGCATTTTCTTCGATGAAGGGCAGTGGAGTAATTCGCAAGAGTGAAAGAGCAGGAGAAAGGGAAAGAACAGGGAGATAACGCGTTTTTAATGCGCGTCGTCGGGCATTACGATTTCAAACGCAATAATAGAGGGACCTCCGCGCGCGGAATGTTCATTCTTGTTAGAGCGTACTTGCCCCGACCCGTTCGCGCGCGTTTCGCATCCCGTTTGTAATGCACGTTTAATTGTGCGCGCAGAGCCCGCGACTTAATGAGGAGAATCAATCTTACTCGCGCCGCATTCATCTCAATTCCAAGCGCAGCGCGTCCGCTACTTTTTGTTCTCGATTTCAATCATCGGGACGATTCAACCGATTTAGCTCGGCATCTAATCACACGCAAGTGATCTAGGATTGCGCGAGGAATCACTTGCGTGTAATTTAAAAAGTTGCAAAAGTGTTTAACTTATTTTTCTGAAAATTGATAAAAATTATTTTAAATAATACGAAACAGTCAGGAAATAAAATCAAATGTTTCGATCTTTAATGTGATCATTCTCAGACATATAAATCGAATGCAAATAAATTATTGATGGACTATTCAAAGCGAAGCAAAATATACAGAAGTTACTTCTTACACTTTACGTATTTAATTGTCCATATAAAATATGTAATTTGCAATCCAGCAAAGAGTCTCTTGGAGTACAGGTCGTCAACCTGTGACAAAAGATGTAGGAAACAAAAATTATTTAGTTATCCAAAAATCATAATTAAGAAGTCGAAAGAGAACACAACTGATAAAGCATCAGTTGCAGATTAATTTTGTTATTCCCCCTGTGAGATCATGAAATATTTTATATCAAAGTAATAATCTCACATTAACGATCAGCGATATTATACGACCTAAAAATGTCTGTCTTCTATAATGGAGAAGTTATTTTTCACCGTGTAATATTTTTAGCTGAAATGATTTATTATTTTCGGTTACACTCTCTCACCGGTGAAGAATTATCGCGTTACTCAGTGCAGCGGCGAACATGTATGCAAGGCTATTGGAAAGATAGGCACATTGTACCTGCGAAATCGATCTGGGCAGTCTTCGCCGACGCGTTTTCGCAACGCATATACGCGTGGGTCTCGTTTCATGTAGTGGCGATAATGCGGAGAAGGTGAAAGGAGGTGCAGCTCGGCAAGGTAGAAGCGAGGAATTTCTATCTGCTGTCGGTCCATTTTTGACATTGCTATCACTTTCATTTCAAATATATTATTTTATACTTCTCGAAATATTAATATCGATATATCGATATATTCTTAATTAGAGAATTCATGTAAAACATAATATCCTTGTAATTAATTATTATTTAAGTTTAATATTAAAACGAGACAAGTTTGCAATCTGCATAATCTTTTTCTTTCTTTGAAAAAAAAAGAGAATGTTAATAATAGATAAGTCTAATGCAGCTTTGGCTATAAATATAAATATAAATATAAAGTACTCTCATAAATTGATATAGAATTAGTTAGATATAGAATTGATGTTCTATATCTAATTAAAAGTAAATTTTAAAAATAATTATATTAAAAAATAATATTTGTTTTTGTAATAATTTAAATATTTTCTTAGTCCTCCTTTTTTATGTTTTATTATCAATTATCATATTTTCCAAGAAAATATAATAAATTGAAGATGCTTTATGCTTACTAATGCTGTACTGAAAATAAATTATTAATTTTATAAATTTTTCTTGTTAAGTCAAAATCTTTACAATATGCTAAATATATAAAAAAAGGCGAAAGGTTATTAGTGAAGAAATATTAATAGTATTATATTTTTTCTGACATCCACCTATCTACCACTACACTTAATGCCATTTTCATGTAAGTTCACAAAAAGATAAAAAGGCACAAATATTATTATTCGATTTGATTAACAGGAATTGCAAAGTGCATTATATTGCCTATCGCATCTTGAAGAAGTGCATTGCGCTTGTCGTAACGATAAACGAGTTTATCAACCGCCTCACAATTAGCCGCTCTTCATGGAGGCATTTCAGCGTAGGCATCGTCACTCTAACGGGTTGTGTCGCAGCAGTGAGAGATGGCAAATAGGAAAAGAAAGAGGAAGAGACATAGAGGGAAAGAAAAGGATGGAGAATAAGAAAAGAAAATTCGCGCGTAGGGAGTACAGCGAACGGTTGAGGAGGCGGACGCCTCCGACGGATATTTCTGTGACATCGAGACGCTCATAAGCTATTTAGAACTTAGCTTACCCACGGTCATCCGTAGGTGTGTACGCGGCTTTATTCCATAACGACGTCCTTGCACCTTCCCACACGGAGGACGTTTTATAGCGCCAACGTGCGCCACGCTCGTTATGCTTTCGCTCGACGGTGCACCATACCGCGTTATTGGGATTGAAAATCAAAGCGGCAGATCTTTCTGATGTTGGAACGAGACTACTGAACAGATAGTAAAAATAAAATTTTAAAAAATAGACTAATAATTTGAAATATAATTATGCCCATTTCAATGTAGATTAGATAGAACTTTAATGGTCTAATTTACTTCATATCTTTTTCTAGTTTTACGATTTAAAAAAGATTAAATCAAGAATACTATACTAAAGAAATTAATCTATTTTGATAATATATTGAAATATCATAAGGAATTAACTCTGTATGTAAATGAAATAGCACTTATTGTTATTGATCAATGTAATTATTAGATATTAAATAAGGAATGCTATCATTAACATTGGATATAAATCTAAAAATAATTATGTTATTATAGAATTATGAGCAATAAAAATAATGATATAAAATAAGTAATTAATTGATTAAAACAAAATTAAAATAAAGAGTAAAAGATGAAAATGTAAGAAATATGATAGGAAATATATAATTTTAAACACAATTAAGATTTTTTTAGAAAGATATAAGAAAAAAGTTAATGGAAGAGGGAAAGACTAACTTCTGAGGATGATTCCTTTGCAAAACAGAATTATATAATCTATGTACGTGTATGTATTTAATCGTTGGCACATCATCGCGCACATATTATCTTACTGTGAACTTACATAATCGCGTCCCTACGAAGCGAGACGGGATAGAGTTTTTGCGAGTCCCGCGGGAGTTTCGCGCGATTCTCGCTATGGTACGTAATTTAGAATCGCGATGGCATAAAAACGGTCATACACTTCTGACTACCCTAGGCGCGCAGGTATTGAAACGGCTGTAAATTACTGAGTGACTGCCGCATCGGCGCTATTGACGGCTCTAAAACGTTGCCCTGATGACTTAACTGGAAACTCTAAAACCAGTTCCTAATGACTTTTTGCGGTGGAACAGAGCGACCGGCGACAAAGAGAAAAACGCGCGGTCCACGACGAGTAAAGCACGAAGATGCGTGTTTATTACAGCACTCCGAACGCACCGCAGTCATTTGAATTATTAAGAAACGTCGTAGCATCAGCTAGACGGACCACCACGATGAAAAGGAACAGCTGAGTACAGCGAGTTGTACTCACGTCATAAATAGACTTATCGAACAACTAATAATATATATTGCACACAGCAGATTTTTCTGCTGAAAGAAACGAAGATTGAGACAGAAAAGAGAAACGACATCTTATCGCAATTTTTTTATCATTATTTCGTTTTGTATAATTTATGCTAATTTAATTACTCCAAAAAAACAATTAGACAGTCTTATTAAATCCATTTTTAATATTTATTATATAAAAACAGCCATTAAAAAGGGAAAAAAAGACATAATGAAAAGAGAGGGAAAAAATCAATCTTGTGCAAATTATTTCATGGCAAAAAGATCGAAGGCTGTATGGTTTTGCTTCTGTTTGAAATGATCAACGTCATTAACATGATGTTGGTTTCTTTGAAATTGGCAATTATTTCGACAAGCATCGGGGCTCAAGGTTATTTCGCATGTATATAAAATATCTTTTTTTAAACACAGTTTATGCGGTGATCCTGCTGCGACAATAATTCTACATACATTATATATTTTTTATAACAAACTGATAAAAGAACGTTCACGTTTTTATACTACATTACCTCAAATGAGATTTCTTAATGAAATAATTTGAATACATTAATAAAACATGATTTTCTATTCGTGATTAATATGCTAAATTCATAATTAATCTAGATATTTAAATAAGAAATGAGGCCAATTTTTACATATCAATGATTTTTTTCATATCAAATTCAACATATTTCATTATATTTTAAAGTTATTGAACTCAACACAAAATTAATTGTAATAAAAAATCTTAAAAATAATTGTCGTCGCGTTTAGTAATCGCCGAGAAGCGAAAATGGAAGACTAAATTTATGATATCGCGGAGATCATCGTCGAAGGTTAGCGAGGATGAGGAAAGATCGAGGAAGTGGAACGTGTCGGCGCAGCAATCTCGTTCGCGAGTTATCTCGCGCAGTGTAAGGTCGAGGGTCGTTTCTCTTCTCGACGAAAAGTGAGCCATTCGCTGCTTCCTCGTGCGCGCAAAGACATAGAAACAGCAGCGCTGTCGATACTAGAAGGTTAAAGGTCACCGTGGTCATTATAAAGCATATCCATTTCTAGGTTCGTCTCGAGGACGAGACGACTCGTTTCTTGCATCCATGAACTCCGTGACATGGCAAACCAGAATTCCCAATCCTTACCAATCAATCAGTTCCGTCTTTGTGTTGTGTGATAAGATAGAATTAATTTTAAAATAATTATATAGGAAATTATAACTCAATATGAACAACGCTTTAAAAAAATTTTTATATTAGCAATCAGTTTGAGCATCCCATATAATTATTTTAATAATCCAATAAAATTATTTTCAGTATTCTGCATTTCGCTAAATTTTAAATGATTTATTAAAATCTTTTTTCAAGTTTTTTATCGAAAATCGCATATGTATTATCATCCTTACAGATTATAAAAATGAAAATTCATCAGAGATTAAGGTCGAAGCTGGAGAGATTGATCGCAAATTGCACAGCGGAAATAATCGTTCTCGATTCCCGGCAGGAACGGCAGCAGTCGCGGACGCGTGTCGAAGGTCAAAGGTGGCGATGACGTCGTACTATACGCCCACTTCCAGGTTGCCCGTCACAGAGGTGAATATCGCTGTATGATTGATAGGTTGATGCGCGCGTGTCTCGCCGCGGGCCCATCAGCCCCATACGTGCGCATGCGGACAACGTCGAGGAGAGGAGTCCCCTCCCGTATAAAGAGAAAGGGGGAAGAGACCTCTTGGTGCGCGAAGTCATAAGGTTAACTATTGTGGTGTACACGCCGTGGAGACACGACTACCACGCGAACCCGGCAGGGTGAAAGTTTAGCCGCGTTTCTCTCCCTCTCGGGCACGCGCGCCGAAGATGCACCTTCGACGTGTTCACGTATTCTACGTGCGGTTTCATCCCTTATAAATAACAGGTTTAACTTCTTTCAATAAAGAATTATTATTGTAATATTTCGTAAAACGCGTTGTGCATAATGCACAAAAACATTATTTAAATGTTTTCATGTTTTAGTGTAGAATAATAAATTTATTAAGACCGCATGAATACAAAACAAGTAAAAATCATTAAATTATTGAATTATTCAAGCATTAAAGATTCAGTTTCAACCGTTATAGATTTAAATTCTTACTTGTTAATAGCTACATGTGGTAAATTACATGTTGCTCAATTACAAATAAATCACAATTTTCTTGAATTTTGCAAATTGAAATAATAAATTGGACAATTATTTATTTACTTCTATTTATTATTATACTATCTGAAAAAAATTAAACACACAAATATAGAAATAATTTTATTTTAAGCTATTTTCAATATTTAATCTTGTTTATTATCTCGAGAGAAGAAGAGATATCTGCATCGTCATTGTGTGGAAATGATTACGCGGAAGATTTTGCGTCTCTCATTTGTCTCGTATGATGTTTGCGTGTACTCCGGAATGTCGCTCCTGCGGCGAAGTACCAGTCCAACTAAACGCTTCTCGGTTAATTGACCGAGGCGCCTAATTAATTAAGTGCCGTCCCCTGGCGCATTTACTTAATTGCTAAGCTCCACCTCACGGTCAACGTTTCGTACAAACGTTGTTGGTATGATTTTTTTGACTTTGATTTTTCACACGAATCCTGTGTATCCTTTCTTCATAAATTATATTAATATAGAATATGACAATGAATGATAATATTTCTAATTTTTATATTTAATAATGTAATGGGAAATTAATTTATTTATAATACTTATTATAAATTAAAATTTATGTTCGCAATTATTACTTTTAGCACAAATATTAATTATGAAAAAAGAAAATAAATAATTAGTGAATTTATTTAAACTATAAATAAGATAAAACTCTGACTTTATATTTCTCAAATAGACTGCCAGAATAATAGAAACGTAATAAAAATATTTTAGTAGCTTTTAAAAATAATTATGACACATGTAGCATTATGCAAGAAATTCTGTCGGTGCCATGAACACGGCATACAATTTAATGCGCGATTACGCGACACGAAGACTATGTTTGCCGCGCGATCACATTAATTTCATAATTCAAATGATGCTTACCACGACCTTCTTCAGAACCATGCTTTCTCCTAACATCGCGGGCAATTCATAGTGCAAGAATCCCCGCGGTGGATTACAATAGCGGCTCCAATTTCCAGCGCAAAGTCGCTCGTATTCACGTGACGTAATTAATAACAGCGATGGGATATCTGAAATACCAGAAAGATATGTCTACGAGTTTTAAGGCGAATTTATACTTGTTTTTAATAATCGTCCACAATGAATTGCTTGTATTTAAAAGAATGAATGATGTGGAGAATAAATTGCTTATAATTAGGAACACCATTAAAAATGTTTTCTGTTATATTAATTAAAATAATGTATGAAAACTTCCCAGATAGCAAACTAATGTTATTTGTTATCATTTTAACATTAAAATGACGTCTTAAATGTCTTTTTGACGTTAAATAACGATAAATAATGTCAGCTTTCTGTCTGAGTTTTTAAAAATCTATGAGACATAACACATATTGAATAATTTTACAAGTACAAGTTCCCTAACTTAACTTTAATTTTTTTCAAGAATTATTACAATATTTCTTCTTCTTTTTGGTTTATGTAACTGAAATGGATAAACCTATTCTATTGCAATATCTATAAAACACAGATAAAACACGTGTAGATGTATATCATTAAGATTAACTTATTATAAAATTAAATAATATGCAATGTGATTTTCTGTGGACATTTATGTCTTCTTAAAGAAGTTCCGACGTAAGACCCGATAATAATAATGAATATTTACAAATTCATAAAATGATGACGCGATTAAACGTGAAAAACACGTTACATAATTTATCCAGTGTTATTTATTTGCAGATGTATAACTTACTCGTCGTTTCATCATTAACACTTCATCATTTCTCGAACAAAGTCGTGTGAATACGCTTTTAGCGCGACGACGCGCTAAGCAGAATCGAGCGAGTTAAACGCGCCTCGTGCTAAGCATGGTACGCGCTTTAACCTTATTTATATACCGGGATTCGATGGAATTAATAGCCACGCCCCGTGCGAGCTCGATCCCTTCGATTTCCGGGGCCGCGGTCCCGGAAGAAATCCTTTCTATGCGTGTGCATGCGCACGCTCAGGAGAGCACGCGGGGCCGACGCACTCGTGCGATGCAACGCGGGGCTCTGGAATGCGGTACGAGGACGCGATGCGGCAAATATACCTGCCAGGACCCGAGCGATCCTGAGAACGGGGAAAGGAAGTCGGACCTCGATAAAGCCAAGCTGGGCGGTGGCAGTCTCACACCGGTGCGGTGGAAGAAGGTCAGGAAAGTTAAGAGTGAAGTTAATTACTGACCGGTTCGCCGGAACTACTGGCGTTCGCCATGGTCGTCTAGGAGAATCGTCGCTCGACTTTATGCTCCCGCCAGGAATACCCTATACTTTTTGCACATCTAATCGAGACTCGAAAAGTCGGATTGTACACAAACATGACAGTAAACAATGATTCGATAAATGTATAAATGCTATTTATGAATATACATACAGTATTATATTTATTGTTAGTGCAAATTGTTTCACAATTAAAAGTCTCATTTGATTCTGCTTGCGAAAATAAATCTCATGAGACTTACCATCTCACGCGAATAACAAATGTTTAAGTTTAACACTCCGTACTTTTGTTTTACACACACTACGAGATAATTAATACCAAGCAATAAATTATTAAGACGCCCGAAAGAATCTAGAACTTTAAATTTTTAATAGTTGATATGAAAAATATCAGAAATTATTGAGACTAACGCACAGCGAGCGACATAACAATCTGTTCATAATATTCTTTCATATATGCTTTTAAAAATCCTGAAAGAAATTAATCATTCGTTACATGGTTAATTACTGCACATCGAGAGAAAATCGTGATCTAGAAAATTTCGCGTCTTCGTCATTTTGTACGGAAGACCAATCATATTTCTCCGATATGCCACTGTCAATATTCCATAAATGACTCGACTGTACTTAGACGTCCTGCAACGAGTTCAACATGCTCGTTAATCTCCATCATTATACGTGTCAACATAGCATAACGAATATGGCGAAAGAGTTAATAATATACACAATATAAGCAGGAAAAATGCATAAACGTCTGTAATTCCTCGATGTCGCGGAAATGTCATAATAATCAATACTCGCATAAATTATAATAGATTGCAAGAAATGTAGCTTTCGTAAGTGGCACATTGAATTTTAATAATACTTATTAAAGCATTCTGTAATATATATGAATAAGATTTAACTAGACATCTTTAGAGAAATAAAATGTTTGTTACTTATGTATAGATTCTTTTATTTAATACTTAATTAATACCAATTAGTTCATTAATTATTAGATTAATACACAAATTAACGCGTGCATCTGCAAATAATTTTATTTGAGTCGTTTGAAAGAGAGAACCGGCATTTCGAGAAAGTTACGAGTTTTCCTGTTTCGACAGTTGTAATTTTCGAAACAGGATTATGGTTAAATAATCAAAAGATTCCGATGTAATCGTCGGGTGCATGATTTCACGGTTGAATTTATAACGTACAGGCAATTTAAATTGGAAAGGAGTTTCGACCAGTGCCGAAGAAATGTTATACAATCGGTTAGACTAATGATGCAAAAGAAACCGGTGATATTTCGTGGCAATAACGTAACAACCTGTCACTGGATTGGCATTAAATCTTATCAATTTGCAAAATCGAGAATATTCATATGCTATCTTCTTTTTTAATATTAATTATCACATAACGGAAAAGCAAATCCTTTAGCAGCAATTTGCAACGGGTTATAATTACGCAAAGATCGTAACGTTAAGAAAGCGTTTTACGTATATAAAACCGGTTAAATTATTTTAACCTTTTAATACTCATCTTCAAATTATATAACGTTCAAATTATTAATCAAGCTGGAGACGATTTATGATCGATTTTTCATTTAATCTCTCAGAGTACTTTTTGATTGTATGAACATCAGCTTATAGATCAGGAGTTACTTTCTTTTCTCACGATCATTTCATGAAATATTGCCTTATAATTTTCCTTTATTTGGAATGCTTGCGAGATATTTCCGCGACAGACGACAACATTCGATAGCCTAAATTAATTTATGCGAATACGCGTTATCATCTTGCGAATATTAAACGGAGGATGGGATATATAAGAATTTTAGTCTGTCTGTTTAGGAACAAGACAGGTTACATAATTCTTCGTGGAGCATAGAATCCGAAGACGCTGGAGCGTCCACGAGGGCTCAGCTTTCTCCTCCACGCGAACTTACAGCCAGCGGCACATTAAAGAGATCGATGAGACCGTCTTCGCGATCGTGGCAGTCCAACACACAGTCGTGCGCTCTGCTTGCACTTTAACCACCTTGCGCCAATCGCTTATCGCAAATATATAATCATTAGGATTTCATTTTACGTAATTTACTCCAGATGCCATTAAGAATTAGTAATTAAATTAGAAATCGGAAACATTTTCTCATATTAAGAGTTTGATTAGGATAAAGGAAAGCTCGGTTAACCTTTAAGATAAATGGTTTAAAGACACTCACGTTAATAGATGAGGTGCTCAGAATTCCCCAAAAAATTACTTCTTAATTAGTAATGCATTTCTAATTTTTTAATTTTATTTTTAAATTATTATTTATTATTAGAGAACGTGATTCAAACGAAAAGATGTTAAAATATGTAAATATTTCTGAAATACAAACATTTATAAAGCTAATATTTGTTAAAAAAGCAATATGATTTTTTGTAAAACACAATATCTCAACTAGAATTAACAATTAAATTTTAATTATATAATAATAGTTTGTAAATGCTAATTTTAATAAGATCAATTTATAATAATTTTTTTAATGATTTTAATCTTTGTATCCGGTATACGTTTAAAATAAATTTTTGTAGCATGCGAAAAGGCGAAATCAATTATTAAAAATATTCTTTGATTTCGAATCGAAGATGTTGAGTCCTTGTCAGTGCATCGTTGCACGAACTTGTGAAATGCGTGGGCCGCATTATGTACTTGGTACATATATTAATTTATGTTTGCCGCCGTTTGCAGATATGAATATGGAAATGACAAGTACATTGCGTCAAGAAACACGCGTTCATAAAGGTTCTGGTCTTAGATAAGTTCGCGACAGAACAAATGATCGTTGACAGGGACGTCATGTTGTGATCGCTTTTCATCACGCTTTGTAGACTTATTGAATCTAGCTATTATATCCGAGAACAATTCATCTTTCAACAAACGGTAATTTGAAGCGTAAAATGATGCGTTGAAATTTTATATATGTATGTACAGTACCGGCCAAAAGTATATACCTTTAAATAAAAAAGTATTACCTTTAAGTTTTCTGAACATAACTTCCGTCAAAGTGAATGACACTTAAAATTTTATAGTCAATATTTAATGACAGGTATGAACCTTGTAATGAAGTTTGATAAAATACATCATGATTTTCAAAACCGCTATTGATTTTCATAAAATCGCATTTTCTTTTATTTTTTATGCATTAATTCTCTCGTTTTTTTTACAGTCATACATTTTTTTTTAGTGTGATTAATTTAGTGTTTTACAGTTTGGTAGCATTTAAACTCGTTATGGCGATTCGAAGTTTATTATTCAATAATTATCTTTGAGATTTCAAATAAAATTAATTTTTTATGAGTTTTTATTATTTGATAAAAAGTCATTTGTTCAGCTATATCTACCATCAAAATTAATATGTTATAATGTTATCTAATAAGAAAACTTATTTTTTTATTATGTTAAATATTGTATAAAATTATTCATTTAATTATATATATACATATAATATATTTTATGACACATAAATTATTTTGATTAAATAAATTAAATTAAATTAAATTTACATATATAAATATTTCGAAAATTTGAAAAACACGAGCAATTTATCATGAAATAAAATTGTCATTGAAACTTTTTTGTACGAAGTCAACGCTCGCATAGCCACGGTGGTCTCAAAGCTTGTGCCACAATTAATACTGCAGGAAGTGAGTCGAGGAACGCGTGTATATGTACTGAATGTACGCACACATCCCTAAGGCATGGAGGATAATATGTGTTTCAGATAACGAGCACCGTCTTGTAACACTATTTACATACAACCATTAATTAGAATATTATAGTTTCGCATAACGCGCTTTGTCCTCATCTCTTTCTCTTCCTTGCATTGTTTCTTCTCCTTTCTTTTCTACGCTAATATAGCCTTAACAAGGTGTAAGTTTTAAGTGATTTAAATACAACAATGTTTCGCGTGTCGTTTAACAAAAGATTCTTACATAAAATACTAGATAAATCTGGTTGAATATATTTTATTGAGAAGTAAATAATCAGATATCAAAGATAATCATGAAAACGTAATTGTTAGTTTTTTATTAATCCTTTTGTAACATTATAATACATATGTTACTTATTTGCACAGAGATTAAATTATTCAACATTTTAAGGACTGATGAACGATAATAAAAATAAACTTTAAAAACTTTTATAATCTATATATACTAAAACTATTTATATTAGGTGTAGTAAAAAGAAATCCATTATTTTTGCCTGAAATTGAATGGAAAAATAAAATAATGGATTTCTTTTTACTACACCTAATATATAGTATATTAAAACATCATTAGAACAAACTTTTAAATCTGTTATTTTGTCCGCAATTAAGAGAAACCATGAACACCGCATTGGAATTCAATCAAATATTGTCTGCGTGTTAAATTAAATTATTGTACATCCTGAAATAGCCGTTGGAACGGAATTATATGAGCGTGAAATTTCCAATGCCTCCGAAAATGATTGCCGATCATACACAATGGTACGTCAATCTATTCTTCAAAGTCCGTTACAACCGCGAAATGCCACAGTAAGGTATTATTGACACGGCATAATATTTCTGTAATGACTGTCCGTAGAAATGAGCCGCAGTCAATGGGCCGATCGATCCACGGACTGAATCCATTATCGAACACTTCCTCGAACCCATATTTCTCCTTCGGAGCCCATTATCGTCTCGTTCATCGACACTTGATGAACCATGCGAGTGATGCGCGAGCATTATCGAATATCCACAAAAAGCAACGCAGCTGTTTTTGATTGTTTCGACGCGAAAAAATTTCGCTTGATTTTAGCGGAAGAAACTAAAAAATGAAACCAAATAAAATCATCTGTATTTTTAATAAAACCACTCGTAATAAATTTTGTGTATTATTATAAGTACAAAATTAAGAGATTTTTAGATGTTCTATAAATATGCGATTTTAAAATATATAAAATTAATTACTCTTATTTCAAATTTTACGTATATATTTCAATTCCGATGATATATAAACTCAACTTATTATTACCTTATTTATTTTCAATTCCCTTTTTTTTTATATAAATAGTCAATTTTTATAATTGGCCTCAATAGAATGCCTAACTTGTATTTCGTGCACTTATATATAGTTAAAAAGTATGATGATATTAGCGTACAGGACATTTTAAAAGGCAGAACTTTTGGCAGTCTGCTCGCGGCTTTTAATGCGCGCCGTGCCGTTGAATAGGATCTCTCGTTGATAATCTTTACCAGAGAGCTGAGAGTGATTCTATTTGCTGAAGTCGCGATTATTACGCCTCGTGCGCGTTAAATACCAGGCCGCGTTTATATGAGTGGCGCGAATCGAGAAACGGGGAAGAAGGCACACGGTCAACGACCTGTTGTTCGTCGGTGTGCGATGATGTTATCTGTTCAACGGTCATCAAGGGGGACCATCGAACGTATGTACGAACTGTAAGGTTGGCCACTGATCGCTCTCTCGCGAGGTCAGGTTGGACCAAGGCCAGTTGGACCAAGGTCCTACTTGCTGTGCGCTTACGTACAACTCCTTATCCTCCACCGGGGTTACAAGATGTCCATGAAGCATAGTCAATAGCCATTCGCTCTTTGAAGACTGTTCCTTTTGTATACTTCAATCAACAGAGAGAGATAATCGAAATAGATACACCACATAATTCCATTATTAACACAGGTAAATATTTTAGCAATTATTAATCTTCATATGACTTTAAATCAAATTGACTTAAGATCAAATTAAGGTCACCATTGTATGTCTCTCTATATCATATCACTTTTATTTCGAACATTTTTTGATAAAATTGTATAGTTTCCTACTAAGGTTAAAACAACTCATCACTTTATTTTAAAAACCAAGATATAATAAAAAAGCAGACTTAAAAAATTCAAATTTGATCCACTGCACACTTCTCTATTACAATATAATTATTTATCGAGAGAAAATCAAAAAGTATAAATAAAATGTATAAAATGAATCATAATTGTTTTTATTATATCATTAAATTTATTTATAAGATATATTCTCTTTAGAGTATTAACGTTTAAATTAAGAGTCTCCCAAAATCTCCATTATTTTATTTTACACCCACGCTTCTTGTGAGATATTGAATAAGGCAAAGATACAGCGAAAACTTACAAAGAGAGAATAAAAAAAGGTTTATATCGCGTAAAGCTGTGACAACTCGTCAGATCGTCGCGAATATTCCCTTTTCCGCGAATCCGTCTCAACGTTAACGATCCTGGACGTGCTTATCGCCCAATACTCCGCTCCACGTGACGAGAATAAAGTCCCACGAAAACGATCGCAGGCGCGACCGCAGAATTTACACGGTGCTTTCACCGCGATGAGTTATTGGCTTTTACAAAATGATCCTTAGACGGGGTTTCTGTCGTACCAGTCAACAGTCTGCACCTCGTACGCGCTTTACGACGTGCCGGGTTTCCAGCTCGTGATACCTGTTCCGGATACGCCGTCCGGACAGAGCAGAGGCGTAACAAGAGGAGACGAGAAAATTTAGAAGGAAATATGTCCATCTTGAAGTGCATTTAACGTTCATTGATTTAATAGGAACAATTATGGATGGCTTCTTTTATCAATAAATTTGAATTTTATCCCTTGTTTGTTTGAAGTTAAAAAGATGTGTGTGATTATTTAATATCAAAATTAATGGGACGAAGAAAGAAAAGAATGGAATTTGCTAAATCTAATAAAATTATATCATTATATATATTTATCATAATTGTCATTCTTTTTCTAATGCATGTTGTTTATTAGGAAAGAAGGAAAAATTGTGTTTCCATGCGTACATCTATTGTGTTTTAATCAAGTTTTCTACGTGGATGTCTTATTTCTATCAATGTAGATTAATTTTATCTCGGTTTAATTTACTCTTTATCTTTTTGTAATTCGTAGAATTAAAAGAGAATAAAAAATGAGTTAAATCGAGATTAAAATTGATTTATAGAAATAAGCATTATTACGCCATTGGCCCCGAAATACTGCACGAATTTATGCCATCAGTCTCGCAAGAAGCAAACACGGGCACCAGGTTCGTCAAGTTCGACGGAAGACAACGTCGCGTCTGCATCGAATGTCGGAGTCGGAGCATTATAATATACGGTCAATTTGAAATGTTTGAGAAACGAAGAAAGCGATACAAAGAGGCGCTCCCGTTGGTTTGTGTTGTTGGTGTTGTTGCGTCGAGGTGCAATGCCACCATGATTCTTGTCTGATGCACTTCCTGTTGCAGGAAGTGCATCAGCTCAACATCGGTCGACAACGTCAATGCTCATTTGTCATCGCAATTAACGCAAGATGACATTTTGTTTGCGTAGTATATCGTCAATTATACATTTATTATATATTTATACATATATTTCATAAACGGATAGTATTATCTATCATTGAAGTAATAATAAAACGATCTATTCATACATATAAAATTATTAAAAAATTCAGTTTTTGACTCAAGAATTTTTTATTTAAAAAACTTTGTATAAATATATTCAATTTTGAATTAATTTTTTCGTCCTTAAAATTCAATTAAAAGTTCAAAAACTTAGCTTAAGTAATTTCTTTCTCTTTTTCTCTTTCATTAAATATTTAATAAAACTTTTACTTAATACTTTACTTAATACTTTACTTTAATTAATTTTTTTATCAACTTAAATTTTATTTAAGAAATAATAAACTGATAATTTTGTGATTTTCAACACGTCAAAAAATTTTTAATTTATTTAATTGAAATAAATTTGATGAGAAGCGAGAATACTTTTAAATTTAATGTTATCTAAGAAATTTGAAATTCTATTAAAAATTACAACACAAAAAGAAATAACTTCATTAAATTCTAATAAAATTACAAAAGTGTATGTATGTGTGAGCTCTCTTTTTGTCGTGCTGTATTGTTAAGCTTTCGTGCCGGTAATGAATTAGACTCACGCGATAACGCGTGATAACGATTCTCGTTAACATAATTAGCCAGTGTAACTACGGATTGTAACTGGTTGGTAAGGCTTATTCTTGGCGCTTCCAACGTCTCGTACAATTTACAGAACTAGGCGCGCATGTTATGCCGATCTTCTCTAATGGCGAAAACAACAATAATTGTGGAGCATCGCTTGATTGCCAGGTTCGTGTTCCCATCCTCTCTTTCTGCTGCTGGCTTTTTACTCTCGCTGCCATTCGTCACACTTTCCGACCCTCCACGAATGCGATTTCTTGCGCTTTCTTATGATATAGCAAGAGATTTATTCTCCGCGCGACTATCATATTTCGTTATTTGCGCCACAAACGGTTCTCTCTCTTGCACTTTTTGTCCTTTCCCCCTTATCGGCTTAAGAAATTTAATAATATTATATTGTTATTGCTTCTTATATATATATATTTTTATAAAGCTTATACTTTAATAAAAAGCCACTTTATAAAAATTAAAAATTTTCTAATAATGTTGCACGAGAAGAATAACATATTATTTGTGCAATCTGAAATTTAATTGTAAAAATTTTAATCTTAAAAAGCAAACATTAATAATTTTGATCGAATAAATTGGCCACATATTCGAGCCTAGGAATAGATAGTGAAAACACTTTTTTGAGACAATTTTAATAGCCTCAGTAGAATTAAGTTTGATGGAGTTCTATTATTCGAGCTCGATGTCGATAAGTACGGCGATGGAAAAAGCAAATAACTTTATTAGCGATCGTGTGCGTCGCATATAAACCCCTAAGACTCGTTACTAAGTATAACCCTGTCGATTACTTTCAATTCCGTCTCCGTGGGCAAAATCGATTAGCGTTAATGACAAAAATGAGAAAGTCATTTATTTAATGATATCATGCCCTTACCCAGTTATCCCCCGTAAGAACGAGCGGAGCGGACTCCTGTTACCGGTCAGCAGGGTCCGCTCTACTACGTCGTACCCCCGTCTCTAGCTTCGATCGCTCATACCGGCACAATGTCGATGATCGAAAGCATGAAGCCCGATTCCTCGCGGGATCTTGTATCCGTGTAACTTCCTACACGTGAGCGCGCGCGGCGTGTTGTAAATAATCGGCATCCGCTCGCAATAAACTCGTTGTAATCGCGACCGAATGATTGTGTATCGACCAGCTCCCCTATGGAATTCCACAACTTCCATCGTGCACGCGGTCTACGTGGCAGATAATCGATTCCGCAACGTAATTTAAGTATCGAGCCGAGCGCCATTCATATAAAATCTCCCCCGAGAAGATGTTATTGTATTGACAATGTATTCGGATGGAAATGGAGACTATTTTCCGAGGAGCCTCTCTGACGGAATTATTAATAAAATTAACATGCGAATGCTCATTTTATTTTGCGATATGTAGTTCAGAGAAAAGAGAAACAGAATATTTCTTCGTCATTGTAATTCTTAAATAAAGACAATATAATGATCTATAGAAGAAAAATCATGGATTAAAAAGTGTTTATATTAATATATTTTACAAAAATTATCACTGTGTATTTTCTCGCTTCTAACGATGTCAATCCGTGGTGATGATCAAAAGCTTTAATTTATTTCTCTTGGAGGTTTATGAAACCGTGAGATTTTTGAGAAGTGGATGTGTTTGAGGTAGAAGCAATGCTTGCGGCAATAATCTATCGCTCTTTAAGATCCCTTCGATCTCCCGCAGGTTAAGCGCTCACTTGGCCTCAGGTAGTTCGCGTGCTACGCAAAAGATCCCGTACTGCTGACTGATCTATCGCCTTGAAGGGAACAGGGGTTGTTCTGTGCGATTTGACGGCGTAGAAATTGGCATGATGCGTGGGAGTGTACATGTATATAAGTGATAGACAGTATCGAGAAACAATAACTACAAATTTTAACAACTGCCACAGTAGGGATGTCATTTCACAGACTCTTACGACATGCTACGTCATATGAAAGTGGAGGAGAGAAACTGGCAAGTGGCGGCCAGCTGGTGACGGTCGTCCGCGACTATAAGAAATTACTCTTCATTTCCAAGCTGAAGAAAGGTTAAAATATACAGATTTGTTATTTATTTTAATCACTAATTATTTAAAAAATTCTTTTAACTCTAAATATAGATAAAGTGTAGAAAAAATATAGTATTTAAAATTTCATTAGCGCTTTAGAAAAGAAATTAAAATATTTCATTTGAATGATTTAATTAGCAACATCAAGTTTATTTGAGTTATTGGTTCTATATGTGTTTCTGAGTCTGTGTACAACGAAAGAGAGAAAATAACATATATAAAATTATATGAAGACATTAGAAAGACGATTCTGATTTTTGGTTCCTTCTGAAATAAATTGAGCATTGATGTGGTATAGCCTTATTGATCAAACGGCTCAACCTACGATTTCTAATATTGGCCCAGAGCGATATCATTATACCCGGACACGATTATACCTGCCAAACCCACATTTTCCTCGTTTAAATGAAATATTGCAAATTGTGGGTTGGGCGGCAGTGACTCAACTATCCGCGTCGGTCTTGGATCTGACCCCGTCATGATAGTCGACGGTCAGAATGTAGACCGAGCGCAAATTGCTCGGTTAGATCTAAACGTCGGAGATATGACGAAGAGAGACTTCATTACTCTTGTCATCCAGCGAATGACCAATTATCCTGCGTCGACTTTCCCGCGAAATACCATGCTTCGTGTAGTCGGTCGGTGGATAGGCGGTAGTTCGCACACCGCTACGTAATGAAGTGAGTTCTCGTATCCTGTGGCACGTGGGTGCGATGTACATCGTGTGTACATTAAACGCGAGTATATCATAAAGTTCTCGCGACCAACGACTTCGTCGACTGCGAGTTATGCCGCGATCGTGTAACAAAGGCAAATTTCCACGGTTCGTTTTTGGCGATCATTCTGAATGAATCATTCTAAGTGAAAGTAACGCAAATCGAACAAACAATTTTTGACAAATATAGTCACTTAAATAAATAAAATAAAAGTGAGAGTTAAAGTAAAACTTTTACTTTTTTAATATTTATCTTGTATTTTTCTTCTACAAATAAATTTATCTAGGATAATTATTAATAAATATATTTTTGCTTATCATTAATTTTGATCATTTAGTTGATTATGATCGGAATAAAAATATGTGGAATTATTTTTTGACTGAATACATTCTATTTCTTATACATATCTTATATTTATCTATTCTTTCGTTTGTTTCGAATGATTCATCAGGGATAATTTCTGAAAATAAATAAAGCATAAATTATTCTTTATAAACAGCTTGGCACCATCAAGTTGATCCAATAGTCACAGCTAATATTTAAAATGGATCTTAAAAGATTGTGGACACTTGGTACACTTTGCTCTGAAACTTTTCAAAAGAATGAAGAAATAGACACATTTTCAACTTTATTAAGCTGTGACGTGATTGTATCAACTCGCCAGTATTAAAATGTGAAAACGAAAGAGAAAGAGAGAAAAAATTTACATGATTCAGTTTTGAAAATAACACTCAATGAATCATTCATGAAACGCAAGAGCAAAGATTGATATGTGCAAACAGCATCTGCATACAAAACGTTCAAGTGTGATATGATCATAACAACTTACGTCAAAAGGCAAATATATACGCTTGATTTTTTACGATCATCCAGAATAATTTTATCCGTTCCGGAATAATGTGTAAAACGTATAAATGTCGTTTCCAAAAATTATCATTTATGAAATATGACGAGACGCGAAGAATTATTCTTGTTATTATTCTTGTTGTCCCATGCTCAGTCGTGTGTAAAAACGAATTTGTTATCCCATCAAGAGCGAACCGTGCAAATACGCCTTAAGGCGCTTGATGTCGTGTGCAGTGTGTGGTATGGCCTCTGGCCACTCGTACAGTATCCCTCAACGATGCATTTCCGGTTTGGTAGCCTGCATCGTGTAGCTCGCGCAGCAGCACGCGTACTGCCACCATTCCTCGTCGCCGTCGTCGTCGCCGTCGACTACATACTTGCGACTTACAGCGGTTATTGCACGGTATAGACACGTTGGCTACCATCGGGCTTGGTGCTTCGACATATTTATGAGCACTTCGTCAATGAAAGGACTTTTCCTAAACCGGTCTCTCTCTCTCTCTCTTTCTCTCTCTCTCTCTCTCTCTCTCTCTCTCTCATTCTCCTCCACTCGCCCTTTTTCGCCGGCGACAACACGCGAAAAATAAAACTAATAAAATTGGTTTCACTTTGAAATAGAATACAAGTGATCTGATAACTCGACTGGCTAATTCACGTTTTACAAAATCATGATAATTCTCGGAATTTTATTATTTTGAGAACTTTCTTATAAATATATCTTATTGTATTAATATTGTATTAATATATTGTATTAATATATAAAGTAATTGTCTTATATGTAATATGTAATAAAAATAATGGGAGAAAAAC
>NW_017259190.1:2616860-2626872 GCF_001594045.1 Atta colombica
CATTTATATTAAATTTATATTAAATTTATATTAAATTTAATTTACAATATATTAAATTTATATTAAAAATTACTAATTCAACTGATTTTTAAATCAATTATTTCATCGATCATAACTGTCATAACCGGTCTTATTCTCGTTGATTATAATTTAATCGCTTGAATTCTGAAATAAGGATGACTCACGATTAAAAGGAGACACAGATATCAATGCGTTCTTGTGATTTCGAATCATCTGCTCGAGATGATCATCGCGTGATAATGTCAGGCACGAACGTCAGCTGAACGCGGTGAATACTGATGTATGTTTTCCTAGCGAATACCTACATACATCGAGCGCAACTTGTGACTCAAACACGTGCGTACAATAATGCAAATATCGCATGATCTAATCGGTATTTTATTATTTATTGTTTATTATATCGTAAAACTAGAAGATTAAAATTAATTAGATAATTAAATCTAAACTATACTCTTGTATTCTTATCTGATGGAATTATTTCTTTGAATTTTTAACAAAGGCTAAGATTAATCTACAAATTAAATGCACCATTGATACAAATGGTTTTATCAATTTGATTATAACTATATAATAGTAACAAAACAATGCTGAAAAATAACTTTAAAGATAACATCAGTTTTTTGCATTTAAATTAGCAATGATGATGACAATAGGAACAAATGAGAAAATGTGATATCTAGATAATATAATTTATAGGTAAAAACTTTTCTGACGTATATTATTCATTAAGAAAAATTTTCAATTATATTTGTATCCTTTTTTTGAAGAAGATTTCAATTACAATGACACGCAAGTTGATGACATAATTGTATATCTTCGACTCTGGTGGGACTTTTTTATTTCGCTTAGGAATATTATCAATAGATGTGCGTGATTGTAATTTTGGCGACGTCAAGAACTTGACGGAAGTCTCTTTTTCTTTTTCTTTTTCTTTCTTCTGCTAGAAACCATGTAGACATTAAATGTAATTTGTCCGGCTTTCCGGATCTCTAGTCGCGACGAGTTAGCATCCGCCGTCGTTCTCTTGATTAGGCGAGGCCTTCTCCCGACTTCTACGAATCCTGTGATTCGTTAGCGATATAACTTTGCCGGTGAGGTTTCTTGCGAAATTTATCTGCTGAGAGAGTTGGTGAGAACTTACAGGTTCAGGAATTTACACGTCATGTAACTTTTTACAAATGATTTGAATAGATATGTAGATGATGAAATATTGATGGTATTCATCATTAGAATTATTGCCAGGAATGCTTTTAATTTATTAAACTAAGTATTTTAAGTTGCTCAAATTTATATTTTCAAAAATGTTTTATCCAACCTCGTTTATTTATAGATTATTGATATTTCAAATTTTTGTTCATATTTTTCAAAATAGGTTAGATCTGTTTTTTTCAGCTAAAGTTTTGCACGATTCATCTTTCTTTCTTTTCTCTTCAGGTTGAAGAGAAAAAGAGAAAAGATGAATGCAAGAAGTTCAGGTAAAAAGAACAGGCTTATTCTCTTGTCTCAAATCACAAATATTTGCTATTTTGATAAAAATAGAACTTAGTGAAGAAAGGCGTTTCTCAATGATATATGTTGGAATAGTAGTCCCATATAATATAAGCAATGCACGTTATTACATATCGTATATAAGCGCATGGATCTAAACAATCCAGAATTTCTAGATTTAAGTTCATGGATCAAACGATCACATCACGGTCCTTGATCCTGATATCAAGATCCTGGCGATTAATGGGCATTGTATTTTCATCGTGCACATTCCAGATACGCTCTGATCTAGCGTAGTTGCATAACGCACCACGTATGATAGATTACGTAACTCTCGGTACCGTGGGCAGATATCGAACAGCAACGCGCGCACAGGATGTTCCGTAAATATAGACTCGCTCATTCTCATTACATCGCTAACGGATCGCGAAAAGCGAAAAGCCTGACGTAGCTGAGAAATTGAATCTTGCTAGGAAAAAGTAAAAGCGAGATGCATGTGAAAGAGATTCACTTTATTATCTCATAATTCTTTGGAAGAGAGAGAGAGAGAGAGAGAGAGAGAGAGAGAGAGAGAGAGAGAGAAGAAAGAAGAAAAGAGAAAACAGTAGATATAATATAATAAAATATAATTAAAATGCATATATATAAGATAAAGAGAAATCATCTGAGCAATTTTTTTTCCTATAAATGTGATAATTATTTTATTCCTACGCGCGAGCATAAAATTATCAGCAAATTACACAATTACCACGATATTTTATGTCATTTCTATTTATCGTGATGAAATATTTTAGATTTTTTTCTTAAATAAAAGTCTTAATTTACCTCATATTATGCAATTATTTATTATGTGTTATTGTTTCATGTTAAACAATATTTCTTAATTTTTCAAATAATGCTCTCAATTTCTATAAAATATATTTTACATAGCCACGAGATTTCTTCTCGAAATCGATTCAGTCATTATAGACAAAGTTAGTAGACAATTTTTTATAAAATTTTTTATAAAACAATAGAATTAAAAAAAATTTAATTTTCTTTTTCTCTAGAAAAGTTCCTACATTACATGAAAGCAAAGGAATATTTAGATCTCATTTTACATTGTTACAGTTTTTATGTAAAGTAAAAGTGCAATTTTTTTTCTTATTGTAAAGACTTATCTATCGTACTCCATTTTTGCAATGATCATTCAATTGCCAGCCACCTAGATGCGTACACACGCAAGTACCTCGTCAACGGCTAACTGTGTTTTCATTTCCTGTCTGGGAGAAGAGAGAAAAAAAATTGAAAGGCCATCTTCGAACTGTGTGCGGTACAGTGCAACGCCGTATGCCCACGCCCTTCCGACAGAAACGATCTTCCCTATCGGTCAGGTATGCAAACTCCGACTTACATGTCGACGGACGGACAGCCCTCCGCAATAAGGAAGCGCTCGTTATGATCGATCTCGTGGATCCGACAATGCTCGGCATATTCGGAATGCATTGCGATAGACTCTCTTTCCAGTCAAGGTATCTTCCTCAGATTTCTCAATCACATCATAAAATCCCTATTTTAGAACTCGCCGTTTAACACAGCAAATAAATAAAATGCCACAGAATACAAAACATATTATTCTCGTCAATTTTCTTATTTATTTCAGTCTGTATACTGAACATCAGTTCGGTGACGTGTTTATGATTATTTTATTCTGTTTTCTATATATAAATATTATTTTACTGTGATAAGTTATATATTGTATGAGTTAACGCTGTTGAATCATCTTTTTAAATAAGAATACGAATATAAAATGAATCATTTCTTAAATTATTTATTTTATTATATCTATCAAGAGTCTACGCGTTAGAGACATCATGTTTGATAAATCCGCAACTGGCCTTCTCGTACCTATCTAACCGAGGAGAGAAAAATGCGACGGAGCGCAACGATCAACGTTAGGTACAATGTCGAACGTTACGATTGCGATGATAACGTTAACTAGATGCCGAGGCGCTCCTCTATTTTGATGGAACGGAACATTCTCTTCCGAGAGAGCCACGGTCCCAAGCGGCGATTAATCATCAATATTAGATCTAACGTTCCGGTACGCGGCCGGCGATTTATTGCGCGCACTCTCGGCGGAAAAAATCGTAGAAGAACATGGATTTTTTCCGAGCAATGTACGTGTACGTGTACACCAGGCCCGCTAATCTACGAATATCAAATCAACGTCGAACATGCTTCGATTTTCGCGATACATAATTCTAGCATTTATACGAGATTACGTCATAGGTACTAGTAGTATGCGATTTGTAGAGCTACTTCCGGTGCGATTTGTTTTAATTAAAAATTATAGTAACGGTGACTTCCTAGTTTGACTTATAAATAAACAAGTGAAATTTTTATGAATAAGGAGAGATAAACAAGAATTTATTTTAATTGATTTTAATAATTATTATATAAATTTATAAAATTTGGCAAGAAAAAGCGACACAATAGTTATTTTTATATCTTAATATATATATATATATATATTTACTTGATAAATATTTATTTAAAATTATTCAAATAAATATTTATTAAAATTTAATATTTTTTTCGGTTCACCAGATATATTATTGTTAAATCAAAGAATTAATCTTTTTTTTATTTGACTAATTTTTAAAATAATTATTGTATTTAAAATTGTCTTCTTCGATTATTTTATTTGACAAACTGTATTCATATTATATTAAATGTTATCGCAAAATATATTACCCTATATAAAAGCAAATGAGAGATGCTCCTGATGTTGGAGCATCTCTCATTTGCTTTTATGACTCGAAAAAGACCTCTCTTTTTTATGTCATCATTTTCTTCTCGACCGTAATATTAAAAATGTAACTGTTCTTCTCCGTCGCGAAAGGACTACATTTAGCGACGATGAACACCATAATGCGCGAAAGCGCATCCCCGGGAGATTCATAAACACACAGATCGCGCCACGCAAAAATGCCGTACATCCAGGAAGAATCCCGAGGATCACCTCGGCGCGTTCCGAATTACTCCGCGATAGTCAGCTCCGAGCGACGTGTTATCGAGATCGCGGCCGCTGATAATCGTTTCGAGTTCAGCATCCGACGATGAGGAGAAAGAGAGAACAAGAAAGGGGAAGAGAAAGAAAGGAAGAAAGAGAGTAAGAGAGCGAGTGGTCCACATCGTGTCCACGGGGCGTGCACAGTTATCCGGATGATCCTCTGCTGGAGAGGAACCTCCTCGGCAGTGTATTACGTACGTGCGATACACCGAGTGCGCGGATATATAAGAGTTACGTCAGATGCATTCAGGAAGAGCTCGTGCGAGATGCGCCGCGTTGCGCAACCGTGGAAAAAGCACGCGCTGCTTGGGAACATCCCAAGGATCTACGTACATACGTATATATGTATACGAAAAGATGGGAGAAGAACATATGTGTATGTGTGTGTATCACTCACATACATTGTGAGTACATGTACGCACCGTGGGCCGCGTAAACGGCACACGCACGCACATAAATGCGGAGGCGGGTAAAAGCGTACGCGAGAGACGAGAGTAACGTGAGAACTTCTCCTCTCGATTTCGTCGACGGTATTTCGACTTGGATAGATTACCTCGCGATCGATGTGTAGGAAGTATGGCGAGTATGCGTGTAGGGGAGCCTTAGGTCAGACACAATTTTTGTCGTATAGAATTCCGAAGGAGAATACTATATATATAATAAATGAATGGATTGGAACGGGAAGGGAGAAAAGTTTAAAGAATTAAATGCCCTTCCCTACAGAAATATGTGTAGCATGATGTAAGTGAAAAGAAAAATAAGCATTACTCACGATCCGTTCTCATAAATGTTAATCGCTGCAAATTGAATTCTGAGAACACATATCTTTTACTTTTTTTTTAAGATAGAGAAAGAATGAATAAAACAGGTCTAAGTAATGGAAAAGTAGAATAGATTATGCTGAGAGGTTACGTTTTATTGAAATTAAAGATACCTGAGTAAATGTATCAATTAGTGGATATGATACAATTACTGAACAAAATGACAAAAAGTTTTGAATATTAAGCTTTTGATGATATGTGTATAATTCTAAATAAATTCCTATTAAATTTTTATAAACATTGAATTTATTTAGAGTCATATCATTAAAAAATATTTAGAGACATATCATTAAAAAATGAATATTAAATTTTTGTTATTTCATAATTGGGTCATGTCCACTAACTGATACATTTACCTTAAATACAGAGAAAAGATTTCATTTTTCACTAAAGATGCTTAGTAACACATAAATCGATATAAACATTGTTCTATCTTTCTTGGCATTCAATGATTAACAAAGACAGAACGACTTATATTGACCTGTGTCAACCAAATGGAAAGCACTTTAATTTAAGAAAAAGAAAGTAAAGAAAGTAGAAATCTAAAGTAGATAAATAAGACATGTGGGAGCGGATTTATTAAAATCAGTAACATGGCGAAGCTTAGTCTATGACACGCGCGCATACCTCATGCATTTATGTATATCGAGCTGCAGACCAGAGTCGAGCGACGCGTGCGGATAACGTAAGGTCTTTGTCTGCGACTCCATCTTGCTTCCGTTTCGCGCGTAGTAGGATTTAATAATTTATAGCAGTGTGTAAATATACATGGCTTCCTTTATCTTATGAAATTTAGTAACGTACATGTGAGAGGAATCTGGCATGATATATAAGTATCTTAAATGCATAAGTTTGCAAAACTTGCTCACTGCGGATATCAAATGAGAATTGCTCTGTTCATTCTGCGCTGATCAAAAGCTTGTAATTATTTCGAGAAATCGTCGCTTTCGAGATTTTGAATCGCGTAAGAATCATTGCACTTCTAACCAGTGCATTGCTTGATAGAAGAGCCATCGCTATTTTCTTGTACAAATATTTATATTGTGTGCGTGCGTGCGTGCGTGCGTGCGTGTATGTGCGTGTGTCAGATGTACTTTTAGTTTAGCACACACGTTTTAAAAGCTGTTTATAAGAAATATATGACTTCTTGTAATTTGCGGTTTTCACTTCGTTAGGTCAGATCAACGTAGCGTGTCTGCTCATTATGAATTTAACGAATACACATAAGATGTACTGCATTCCCACGAACGGTATATTTAGTTGTTTTCAGCAGTTTCACCGCATGCGGATTCGTGAGTTTCATTCTGCTCTTTACTCGGCCTGAATTGTCCTCAGCCATGCCCCGCTGACATCGTAATTTCCGGCATAGAATTAAACGGTACCGTTTCAACAATTCAAAGTCGGCCGAATCTTCATAATGCCAACTCAAGACGCGTTCATTTGACTTTGTTACATTGTTCGCAGTTTATCGCGTAAAACAATTAAAGTATTCCCGCAAATCTATTTTTATACATCTAATCTTAATTGAAAATCTTTTTCTGTATCGTAATTCTCCAAAATGTATAGAAAAGTTCACATAAAAATAATCTTGGATAATTAGTTTTTTTAATATTAAACATTAAAGAAATTTAATTAAGAATCAATTTTGTTACATTATGTTTACTTTTACTATGTAAGTTTCCTTTGTTATTATCTCATACAGCACACATCATTCCAACAATATTATAAGAATATTGTTATGTTCCAGCAATATTGCAGTAACATTGCAAACGTTACTGATAGAATTATCTATATGGAATGTAATAATATATAATCTCTATCTAAAAACTTTATTGCTTTAGCCTTCCTATTTTTTAAATATGTTTCTACACTATGTAAATATGTTTCTACAATGGTTGTTAAAAAAGATTGGACAACAAATGAATCTCCTTCTTCAAATACCATTACTTTTCGTCACATCACACCGGGGTCGTTCGATATTTTTGTTTTGTGTCGACATTGACGCGATTCACTCAACGGGAATACAAAGTACCTCATTTCCAGAGTTTATCCTTGACGGAATAATCATATTAACGAAATTTTCAGACGATCACCTTGAAGAACGACCGAGAACTGGCTAAACGACATACACACAAACGTGAGAATATTTCGGATTTATCGAGTTATTTGCATGCAACAGCATAAAATTGATTTCTAATTAAATGCAGTTTGATGATACGCGGTACGAGAAAAAAGCTTAATCGTCTTATATATCTATTTAATATTGGAATTACGATTGCTGCATACATTCTTACTTATCGGCGAGATGCTATGCCGGGATATCGAACATTTTATACTTTTGATTTATATTAAATATTTAATTTAATCACTTTTGATATTATTTTTCTAAATTTAGAAATTAGATTTATTTGTCTGTATTTCGTAGGTTTCTGTAATTAATTAGTTTCGAATGAAGTAAGAATTACGGTTAGTAATACAAGAGTGTCGACACAAGAACAGTTCTCTGAAAGAAAAGAGTATATTAAGAATTAAAATTATATATTATAAATATACATTAACTAAAATGTATTTATTTGATATATCCAATCATTATTATTATTAATTATAACTTGTTGTTGATCAAACTTTTTACGAGAGTTTCACTAATATAAAAATAACATTGATCGATGGATTGACCTTTCCAATGTCTAAATGCAAATCCAATAAAAAATATTTGATTAATCATGAAGGTATAGCTATAAGAAAATAAGATATTTATTTAAAATAATAATCTTGGCACATTTGAAAGATTTGGAGATTTTTTATCTAAAATTCTAGTCAAAAATCTCGTGGAAAGTATATTTCGACAGAATATAATCAATAATAATGATGACCGAACGCTATACTATAATGAAATATATTTTAGTGCATGTAATTATCTTTTTAAAATATAATTTTAATTTTTATATCCGATTTCTTTCAGAGAACTGTTCTTATCTCACTGACTGTTCATTTTCACGTTCCTGTGAGCATTTTCACACTAAGTAAATTTTTTTCACTTGTAAAACATTTGTTGAAATCGTAGTCCAACGAGTGACATGATATTGCGATTTCTCCGATAACATATCCTCGAGTGTAATATTTGCGTGCAATTTTTTTCCAGCTAAAGGTCAACAAAGAGAAGACAATAGTTTCACATATACTCTGTCACATACAATTTTTTTTATCCACTTGTGCTTATTATTGACTAAGGGGTGCCTGTTTACGCACGTGGAGGAAGTGTCGTAATACAGAATGACATCGCATGTCCTTGATGCTATCGTTATACGTAATTCTCTTAGTGTCAATTTATTTTACTCTGAATACGTTATTTCGCGGAAATCGCTTCGAAGGAATTAGCAACGAGATGAGAGCATTAAATACAATTGCCATTGCCTTCGGTAATTTTATAATTAAAGAGCTCGATGAGAAATAAATGGATCCTCATATATTTACCATGCTTACATATTGCACGGATATGTTTATGCAAAATTATGTAATTTTTTCAATTTCTTGTATGACATATATTTCTTCAAAGTTTGTAGAAAAAATTATATATTTTACATTAAAATATTCAAAATAAGGGATTTATTATATCGAAATCTATAATTGAAAAATTTAATTATAAAGAGAAAAAAAATTTTTAATGCTTACTTAAAATGTATCATATATCATATCATATATCAGCTGTTTTATAATATAATAATAAACTGATTCAATTATAATAAAATTATTATAATTGAATAAATAAATTAAATTAAAATTCAATAATATATAAATTTTTGTTACGATCTTTAATTATAATTACATTGATTATTTTCGGAAATATATTCTGATGCTCTCTCTCTTTTTCTCTCTCTCTCTCTCTCTCTCTCTCTCTCTCTCTTTTTCTCTCTCTTTCCCTCTCTCTTCTTTTCTGAAAGCATTTCACAAAGTGAAATTATATACATCGTCCGGCTTATATTATCGTCAATTGATTTTGACTGGATATGTACGAAATGAAAATACTTGCCCAGAAATATCGCCACAAGAACGGAAGTGAAATCTCTAAAGTCGCCGATACGCGAGATAGATGTAATTATGGTCTGAAGTTTTTGCACGAATTATCGGTCCTCTCAGTCTCTCGGGAGAATGAAAGTTGCGGGGCCGTACGCCGGACGCGCAC
Organism: Atta colombica; assembly: GCF_001594045.1. NCBI lineage: Eukaryota > Metazoa > Arthropoda > Insecta > Hymenoptera > Formicidae > Atta > Atta colombica. The sequence goes on from NW_017259190.1 coordinate 2,626,429, forward strand.
GTGTGTGTGTGTGGGCGTTATCGATCGGGCCCACGGGGCATTCGGGGTTTTTACAGCGGCTATTACTCCGACCGTATTTCATTCGGCGTATTTGTGGTTGTCGTTGATAAACGATACAGTTGTATTAACCCCTTTAAAATACAGGGGAGACCGTGGTATTTCAACTGCGCGCTCGCGATGCGGCGATATTAATAACTGATTGCATGCGCATCGTGCTGCATGCCTGCACGGATGCGTAACAATTGCGTAATTCCGCGCGGAAACAGATGTAACGATATGTGATAAAATGCGTGTTCCTCATGTGCGCTCGTACATGTATCTCAATAATACATGAATGAAAATTTTTTTTATTTGTGCACAGTAATTGCTTGAATTAATCTTCCGGAGCTTACCTCAAAATTTATAACACAATTGCTAACGTTAGGTATACATATATATATATAT
>NW_017259190.1:2626972-2628975 GCF_001594045.1 Atta colombica
TTCATTTAATTTATATTAATTAAAAGATACTAATTAATTTCAAGGATGACGTAAAGGAATATATATGAATACTCACACTAGGAAAAAATTGAATGCCTCCAGCAAAATTGTTTAATTGAGGTATTTTGTAAAAGCAACTAAATATTTTGTTTATGTAATAAAAAATTTAGTTGCTTTTGCAAAAGAATTTCTCTTTGTAAATAATATTTTTTTATGCCTACTAAATTTAATTCGCATAACATTACAGTTTTGTTCCGTACATTTTAATCTAAAAAGATTTAACAAAGAGATTTATAATTGAATGGATCTACAGATCCAATGTCAATTTCGGAGAAATGAATTGGTATTAACAAGATCAATACGAAACTATTAATGAACTTGCAGTCGTATTTACGTAATTAGAGAGAGCTTTGCGTTTAGGTCTATTTGTAATTCGTGATTATATTGGAATGATTGGACGACTATTTTGTGCACAGTACCTGTCGTAACCTGCAAACCGATGGAGACCAATTAAGTGGGAAAGACATATTGACACGCCCGCATGTATATAGTCATATAATGATGCATAGACTAAAGATATACATACACATTGATGCCGCTCAGTCAAGCGCCATGCAATGCTGTTGTAATAATATAATTGTCTCAGCACTTGACCCTCGTTAAATACGTTACTTAACCGACCACTGTTGCTTGGGAACGACCCTTCACCTATTTTTTTATTCAACCCACGCGTACAATATGCTCGCTCAGCTCTACATAGTCGATTAGATAATATTAATTGCAAGAACTTTTAAGAATATTAATTTAAGAATATGTTTATTAATTATTAATCTGTTCATTATGCAATTCTTGTTAACGTAATTATTTGATTCGATTTTAGATAAATTTATTCTTGAATGTATTTAATGTATACTGAGAACGTTCAATTGAATCAATACTTGGTTGAAAATTAACAAATCAGAAAATTCTATTAATCAAAATTACGATTATCTCAAGAATTTTCATAGATTTAATCAGAAAATCTTCTGGTTAAATTACTTAACTAATTAAAGCTCCTACAAAAAAAATATCAAGTATAAAAATCAAAATTACACATATTGAAAAAATATATAATTATCTATATAATGCATAATACTTTTTATGTAAATTTTATGTAAATTTTTTAATTATAATCTAGTCATAACAAACGATTTAATTAAGCGATAATACTGGCACAGTTTAGACTCAACGGATAATTATTCTCAACTTTATGTTCACTTATTATGATTAACTTATTATGATTCGTTTTCACCTTTGTATTCGTTACTTAAACGATCGATCATTACGTACGGTTGGCTGAAATTCTAAACGTAGAACATTTGAAAATTAATACGCACGAATGACGGATGCTTTAAATTAGTGGCTTACGCAGTCTAATTACTTCCACGCAATTAACAATGGAGGAGACTCGCTTTGCTGCAGTCGCTCGCAGATTATACTTTCAGAACGAACGGTTTGTCTCTAGGAAAAGAGCATCGTTAAGCTCGTTACTTTATAAGTACACATAAATAGAACGTGGTATTATGCTCATTCTGTACTGACAGGTACGAGTGACAATCGTTCCGCGGACAAACAAAAATGATAATTAAGAATGAAATAATATTCCACAACACTACGTTAAATTTTTTCAAAATTATATTTAAAACAGAAATTTTTGAAATAATATTAAAATATTGAACAATCATAAATTAATTTGTTTCATATATAGACGACAAGAATTATCAATATTACTAAACTAATTGTTATGTATATTAATTTTTACTTTATAATTTATTTTTATATGCTATGATTGTTTTATTAATGTTTTATTAATGAAAAAATTATAGCGTATATATGAGAGACAATAAATTTGAGTATGTCATATTGCTTTCTAAAATGTGATAATTACATTAATTAAAATCCTATAGTTTATATGATACCAAAAGATTAATTAATACCTTGTTTTAAAAACTATATGTTTCTCT
>NW_017259190.1:2629075-2648217 GCF_001594045.1 Atta colombica
ATGACATAACATCATGGTCAGACAGATACTCCTCTTTGTCATGACAAGAACAAATCCGAGTCTAATTTCAGTTCAGAAGATCATTGTCGGAGAATAGAGAGCCTGACGCCGAAGTTTTGTATCGCTCGGTGTTTTATCTTTTATAAAAAAAGAAAATATCGAGCTCAATCGAGACTTTTTGATACCATGGAGATTATGCACAATTTTCTCTCAAGTGTGCTTGTTAAAGATTCAAGAAAACTATCGAGCATGCCGTATTACAGTAGAAAGCCGTGAAAGAAGTCAAGGCTGCGACTGCGGTATATGGTGTGCGTGCAACACTGCAACGTGCACAGAGTGTAATATTAGATGCGACCATTTCATCGGACCTATCCGGCCAAGGCCGTACCACTTCCGAGAAAAGCCATGACTTGTTCGTGCCGCGGTCTCGTTTCTATCGACGGGCGCCAGCCGCAATGAGCGAAAGAGGTGAACGGGGTTGGGCAAAACTATATTTAACCCGTCGGGTTAAAGGCAGGTCTCTGGCTCGAGCGCGTGTCCCTGATTACAATGCACGAACGTGGTTCTTGATCCGCCGTCGTATGTCGGTTGTTGGTTTCGCGGAAATGTACATCGCGTCGTGTTGTATCGAGGAAGTCTGCGCTCGCTAGTTCATCACGCTTTCTCGAGACGCGAAAGTCGCGGCTTAATTCACAATTCTGACAAATCTTCTCGGAAATCTGCCAAGGAAGATAACATTCATACTTTATAAGTACTTATAATAAGAACTCTGCGATTTTGATTCGTTTTGTGGGATTAATGATAGTTAAGCAAACGTAAACAAGAGAAAATTACTGATTAATTAACTATTCAGTTCATAATACTCGTTTTCCGTGTTATAAAGATAGCATTATAAAAATAGTTTTATAATCTATAGAATAGCATCGTAAATTGTAGATACTAATAATAGAGATCTAAATATAATTTTTTTAATTTAAGATTAATTTTTCAAATAAGCTTTAGGGAATTAAATTTTTGTAAAAATGCAATTAAATATTTATTTCACTAAAATTCGTTATGAAAGAATAACGAGAGAATTTTGGATTTCACAAGATTTAGTCGGACTCGTAATATTATATTCATTTTCAACTTTTTGTTTTACATTCGATTTATTTTATCGCGAATTGTAGTGGGATTATTATCGATTTTGATATTCGGGGAGAACCCTTGTGGAAAGGATTAATCCTCGCTATTCGGCTTTCTTTGCCTTTCTCACTAAGGATTTAAATGGAATCGTCAATCATTGGATTTATTGGGATACCTCGTTAATTCCCTAAATTATCGTGCCGCGCCCCATTGTAGGGACTCTCAATTTTTCTTGTTGAAATGATATACGGTTTCACTTTGAGTATATCAGAACGTATTCATACTGCTTTAAAAATATTGCCGCTAAAGGCCTAAAATATACAGGATTATTTCTGGCTGTGGTCAATCGATTCACACAGTTCACGAAATTTGCAATTTATAATATTTCGAGAATGATTAAGATGATCAAAAAGTTAATTATGATTAATGATTGAGTTTTAAGGCACTAATTCGATATTTTGCTCATGAGCCAGATACACTTGAAAAATTGTCGGCCATCATCAACTAAATAATCAGATCAAAACTAATCGTCGGCATCTCGATTACTCAAGTATGAATGACAAAAAATATGGAACTATATAATAAATTTCATATTTGTATTTTATATATTTTAATATTCACAAAATTATTTCTTAATGTAAGTGAAAAATATCATATACAGGGTGAACTAATAGTATAACTAGGAAAGGATTCTAAATAAATAATATGAACAGAAATAATAGTTTATAATGAGATCATTAAATCGAAACATGGTTGAGTGTTCAAATCCAACGAATATTTGAAATCGATTTTATCGAAAGCAAAACCTCATATGAAAAAATTTTATTCTATATGTTTTTGATTTATTTTTTCATGTAGTCTATCCCCTTCCCATTTGTGTCACCAGTTCACTAATACCTTACGTCTTTCTTCTATTTCTTTTTTTATTTAATTGATACATCATACCAAATATGATTGTAAGTCTAGTTTTAAAATATTGGGTTGTTCGGAAAGTTCGTGCCGACTAATCTATAATTTAATAAATGTATACTAAAATTTAAATCTTCTGCGTTTCAATTTTCCTTCAACATCAGCACGAACTTTCCGGGCAACCCAATACATATATTATTCTACTCTTTTTTAAATAACAGGAAAAAAGAAAATGAAATTTAAATCAATGATTGAGATCGACATCTTAAAAGATAATTTTATTTATGTACATAGACAACCTCAAAAGAATTATAACGATAGTAAATTAGTCTTAATAGAAATACGTTTTGCGTGTCGGTTCGTTTTATGTGTAAAACACTATAAAATTCTATTTGTCGGAAAGATTTTTTACAAAACACCTTCGAGTGTTCCCGTGCGGTGAATCTATTGTGAATTCTAACGAGATCTCGCACACACGAACTAACGAGGGACGAAGCATCCGAGGGAACGTTACGGTTCAGCCCTAGACACAAAAAGTGCTCGAAAACGGTTGCAGCCACAGTTAGTACCGGTGGTTCTCTCATCCGGTCCGTGGTTCAGGACTTTAAGTGGCGGCATAGGTGCCTATAATAGGACCCCTACGTCTGGCCCTTCAGGCTATTCTAGTTTTCTCCATGAATTCCGAGAGAGCGCCGATAGATTCCACGATACGCCGTCATAACTCTTTCGCTCTTGCATTCGGCGAACCGATCGAGGCGCACGATTGATTTATCAGCCGAATTAGCTCTCAGATAGCGGCAGCTTTATGACGCTTAATCGCGCTCGCATACTTGCGCGTGATCGTAAAATCAATTTTTTTAATGGCTAGCAACTCCAATTAGAAGAATAACTGAGAAAAGTAGACATTGAGTATTTATTGGATAATATATGTGAATTCTTACTCGAAGTTCAGACTAAACAAGGAATGTAGCAAAACTTTTTTGTGATTCCAAATGTTCTGTATTATTTCAATAATTGGAGAGTCTATGATTGATCATTTAATTCTGTAAACTGATTTCAGTCAACATAAAATGCATTGCATTAATATAGCTAAAAATGTTACATAATCAATGTCAAAGAGAATGACATACAATATTATAAAGTTGCTAAATAATAAAAAGATACTCTGTACAATATAAAGCAATGATCGTACACGTAGCTTAAATTGCCAAAACAAATTTAGCTAGAAAATTCTTAAATTGGCCGAACCTGCATCAACGTGCGATCATTAGAATTCGAGCAAAGAAGAGGGGAAAGATGAGTGTGGCAGATACGACCAATCTGGGCGAACCTATACATCACTATGGTGACCAATTTAGGAGCATCGTTCCTAGTTCTTTGAAGGGCGAATTCGTTTTTTCGAGAAGAACTACCGCAGGCAGGAAAGGAGAAATTATAGTAGAGAAAGCCCAACACGCACAGACTACGGAGAGCATTCATTGGATTTTATTATTTGAAAATGAAAATATTGTACCTTTATAAAAATATTATATCATTAAGACTGGATTCAGGAAAAATCTAAAGAGCCGTTTCTTCTGATTTTGGATTTGGATTTTTCCTGAAACAATGGGAAACGCCGAGATTCTACTATTGGAATCGCCGCGAAATTTTCTAGTATTCAAAATATTCCTCTCATATAATTCTGATCAAACTCTTTTGTAATGGAACGTAATATTTTGTTTAGAATATAATTTTTAATTATGAGAGAGAGAAAGAGAGAGACAATTAGATTGCGGCTGCTTCAACTCTGAAAATCTATTGAAAATCAGAATCATTTTTCATCGTATTCGCGGCTCTCGGCAATGAGTTAAGCGGCGTTAAAAAGACTTCACACGCATCTGTGCACATTCACGGAACGACACCACCCGGAACGATTCTCTCGCGTACCTACTTATGTGCAAATTCACCTGCGGGGCACGAGACTCGCCTGAAGACACGTATGTACACTCTCGTGTATGTACATGGTACGCACGTGAGGAAAGATTGCGTGTTTACGCGTACCTCGGGATGATGTGCGCGCAATCCGACGCGGTGTGTGCCGCACTTATAAACGTCCGTTTGCTGGTGCAGTCTACAGTGGCCTTGGCTCAATGTCGCATACCTGCCAGCCTGTGCTGCCGTCCAAGCATGTGACTACGTTCCTACAGACTGTACAACCTTCATGCGCGCACGAATGCACTTCTGCGCTACGTCAGCTACATGGCGTGAAATAGCCCGCCGCGCCACGGCATGAGAGGACAGCTTGTGGAGCGGCAATGCGAGGTTTACTCAGGTCAGTCGAAAGGTCAGCGTACGTGAAACAAACTTAGCCGCGGTGGCAGATGGACTGTGGCCGCTATTTGTCACGATCACCGCGGGAGCTGAAATGTATATGTTATTTAGATCATTTATTAATCCCGAGAATACTCGGCTTCTTCTCTTTCTATTCACTACTTTTGACCTAATAAAAATAAAAATATTTATTATGCCAAATTTTCTATTATTATTTAAACGGTAGTCTTTTCCAAGGAATACACCATGTCAAGAAAAAGTCAAAATAACTTTATTTTGATATTATAAAAATCAAAATTGATTTTATGTACCAAAATTTAACTGTTTATTGATATTAAGAAATATAATAAAGTCATTTTGATTTTTTGTTGACTTTTATGTGTTCTTTGATTCTTTACAGCGATATTATTTGCAACTCCGCAATTATCTTTTTTTTTAATAATATATAATGAAATTAAGATTGAATCTTTATATATCGCAGACTTTCACAACAAAATTTCAATTTGGAGCTCTATGTTACATCAAGGTATGTCACATATTTAATTCCATGAACTACCAGTTTATAAAAAAATAATAATATACATAATAAAATATATAAAATAATATACGTAAAACGCCAAATATATTTTGCAGCAATTAATAAATTACTATTTCTGTTATGCTGCTTTTACTTTAAATAACGATATGCAACAAGTGCTATGCGTGGGCGATGCACATATACTGGATAATTTCCACAAGAAGAGGACATTTATCGTAGAAATGTTCTGTTGAACTGGCCATCAAGTTATTCGAGAAGTGTTTTTTATTTCACTTATTACGATGACATCAATCGTTCTAAAATAATAGGCAGGAAGAGGAGATTGAGCAGAAGCTAGAGAACACGAGACAATGTGCTTTCTGGAGAAAAATAATATGAGCTGGCTTATCCGTAAATCTATGTGATTTATTCGCGATTTCAGTCACGACCGATGCGATTTTAATTTTACGAGCGGCTTCGATTTTTCACGTACACGCGCGTGTGCATACGCGTGTCCTCTTGTGAGAATAATTCGTACATACAAAAGAGTTATTCGAAGAAAAATGAAGCTGGACCACCGGCGCACATCATTAACATACCGATTACCAAACTCGCTCAGGTGCCGAGTCAAAATGTTATGCATGGCGCACAATAATTATAGATGTGATGGCGGAACAAGTCGAGGATTCTTATTAACCGTCATTAATTCTATGTTGGTGGAATACCAACTAGCAAGTAGTGGTAGCAAGAAAGTGTTTATGATACAGACCGCATACCTCCGAATCCGAATTGCCGTGCGGGAATAATCACGCAAAAGAATAAGTAGCTACGAGCACGGTCGAAAACATCACTCCAGTATATAATCGGACGATCAATCTCGTTGATATGTCTGATTATCAATTTAAATAGACGGAAACCTTTTAAACTGGAAATTATTCAGAATGAATATACAATATATTGATAGAATGTTTTTAAATTAAAATAAATTAAAATAAGTTAAGTTAATAGTTTCGTTGCTCTAAAAATAAATACAAGTAAAATGTCTACATGAATTTTCGTGGTTGTCAATGCATAAATAAGACGATAAGGTATAATTCGCAAATAATTGAAATTATATTTGCCAAATGAAGTTAACTGCAAATGAATTTAGTAGTGCGTAAATACATTTCAATTGCGATTATATTTTATTTGAAGATTTAATGATTTTATTCGCCCAACAGTATCAATATCTGTAAAGCACTTTTCTCATAAACATTTATATCTGATTTGAAAATGAGAAATTAGTATATTGCTTCGGGGACTATTACTACTGTCTACGCCCTAATATCCCGTTACTCGCAACTGTACCGGATATGGAGAGCGTGAAATGATTATAGATCTGTCGCTTTGGGCCTGCCAAATTACAGGCCTCAGGCGTATACGTGAAGAAACGTAATGCATTCGCGGATGAATGCGAGCGGATACGCACTTGTGTATACATGTGGTAAATAAGATCAAGCGGAAACGGTAGTGCGTGGATAAGAGCATGGGATTGTTTTGCTTCAAAACAGATTGTGGCCTATACGCAAAAGATATTTTATTCATATGAATTGTAATGAAAGACGCTTTCAATACGATTGCGTGTTCACGCGATTACTTCGGGGGATATACTTTAGAAAATAAAATAGTTCTAAGAATCTAATTACAATTAATATTTAATATAGTAGGAAACAAAATGATTCTAAGAATTTAATTAGATTTAATATCTATAGTAGGAAAAAAACAAAATAATTTTAAAAACCTAAATAAAATGAATACATTAGAAAACAAGTTGATATAATTAATTTATAATCTAATATTTTCTTTATTTTATTTTACATATATTATTATATTCTATTCACTCTGTTTTATCGTTACTGCAAACTGAAATGAATCTGCAGTTCGATAAAGCTAAAGTACTATAGCGTCTATATATAGTCTATATCCTCGCTGATTCCTTTTCGCTCTCTCACCGCTATCACATGCGTATTTGCTATTGTCGATTAATCTATAGGTGAATGGGGAACCGGTACGGAGGGAACTTCCGCAGTTCCAATTCTACGGTGCAAATCACCGTTTCATCGTGTAACAATAACGGAAGGCGAAGAAGGCGATAAGAGAGATGCGTAGCCGACGATGACTTCCGCGTAAGAAGTTATTAATTGCGGCCCTCGTTAACGGAATCGCGATTGTACGAACGTGTGCGAAAAGAATGAAAGTCGAACAACCGTACGAGTTGCGTCACTGCCCGCAATCCGCAGTGACGTGTGAGAAACCACTTTTAGTAAACCGCTATCCGAAAATCAACCGCGATCGACACGCAACAGTAGCTTGCGGAAAGCACAAATGCGACAATTCACTCACGATCTTTCAGATCGTTAGTTTCTCAGAACTGTTTTTAGATTACGCAGGTGACGATAATTTCTCCACGTGATGATTATGAAACTAGTTCATTCACTAGTATACTTTCGTAACGGTTTTGTTTGCTCATGTGATAAATTTTCTCTTTATTACATTCATATACATCCTACAATAATAATAATAATTTTAAATTTTTATGAATGAATGAATAACAGAGTCTCTGTTCTCATGATTAAGGCATCTCTATTTGTTCAGGTACATATTATTACAGCAGGTACATATTATTATACGTTTGTTTCAATAAAACCTTTTTTATAATTACGAAATATATTGTACGATTCAAAATTCACAATTGTATCAATGATAAAAATAATCTGAGTTTCAACCATAATTTCTGTTAACGACAACAATAATTTAATAATGTTATGCACGACATTAATTCGAGTACCAGAAAAATAGTGTACCGTTGGAACGATAAGTATTCTCAAGCACCGTGACGATTATGTACTCTCATTGGAATGTAGAAGGATTCTTAATCATTAATTAAATTAACGCTTGAGAAAGCAGGAAATATGAGAAGGAAGCGAAATAGCTCTCATTCTCCTCTCTCACTCGTTCAATCTCATCGTTCGGCAAGACGGAAGAATAGACGAACAAACGATGAGTAGTCATGCAAACGACACAAGAAGGATCAGTAGGAATGTTTTAATCTCTGTCTATAATCGATTATTTATTCATCAATTGTTGTTCATAAACTCTTAAATATGTATATGAGTTGTTAAATTCATAAACCCGTTACATCTGTATATGCAAATACTACTGAGTTACAGACGTATACATGTGTAAATCTGCGTAGGTAGATTTGCTAAATCAATAAATTGCTTCATCTAAATTTATTCATCGAGCCATAAAATTCTCTTTCTTTAACGTTACGTTAAACAATCTAAAATTAAATTAATCATACGCAAAATCAGTTAATAAATAAACTTCTATGTATTTTATTAACATACTTCACATGTTACGTAATCTTTTAACGATTAATTAACACGTACCTATACTTCGATGCAATATACCTATGTGAATTTCATTAGGTCTGTATATGTATTTATTAGAAAACTGCACACTCTTCTTTTCTCTTTGTCTCTTTCTTTTATGTTTTTTTATCAAGAAAATCAAGCAGGCAAAATTATATACTAAAGAAGATTTTCATTGATAAAGAGCATAAAACGCGTTAAGATATACAGCAAACCTTGGAATTTATCGGAAGTTATACGAAACGCAGATTATTATCGATGAAATAAACGACGATGATCGACATTGGAAGTGTCATCGTCATTTATCTCATCGACCGTGAAGTGAAAGTCAAAATGTATCTCCATCTTTGATTCCGTAATGTACCGTTTATTACCGTATTTCCCTCAGCCATTCACATTCTTCTTGAATAAAATTACCGACGACGAGATCATAAACGGATAATTGATAAAACATTCAGCGCTCGCGAAGTACGATTCCTTTTTTTAGAGTTTTTTTATGCCATTCATGTATTAATATTATAATATATTAATATATCTATTCACTGATGAGATATGAATATATATAGATGTATTTTTCTTGTTTCTGTTTTTTTATAATATTTGTTTGCCGCTTGCTGTTGTGTATATTACGCATCTCGTCTTGATGAAGTGAACGACCAGGTTCACGAAACGTTGGCATTATCACATATCTTTAAAGATAATATTATTTTTAACTTCACTTTTTTAATACAATGTTTATCAAGTAATCGAGCGAATTAAATAATTATCAGAATGATATATTTTTATCAGTTTCATGATGTTACGAGAAAAAATTAAAATGATTTATAATTTATCATGATAGAAGATATCATGATAGAAGATAAAAGTAAATTAAAATAAAGTAAAATAAACATCAAAGATAAAACTAAAAAAGTGAACATCATAAATTTGTAAAATCAAAATTATAATGAAATAAAATTAAAAAAATAAAATTATTATACACTAACAAAAATAAGTTTAATAAATAAACTTCTACGTATTTTATTAATATACTTATTAATATACTTCTATTATTTTATTAACATACTTTATATGTTACGTAATCTATTAACGATTAATTAATACATACCTATACTTCGATGCAATATACTATGTGAATTTCATTAGGTCTGTATACATCATAGAAATTGCACATTCTATATACTTTATGATTTCAATACTGATGAAGTCAACGATTAAGTATTTGTATTAACAATACTAAATAATAAGAAAACATTCGAGAAATTAAATTGAAATCTGTGATGCAATTTTAACAAATTTATCATTGACATATTACATATTTAAGTCTTGATTTTTATTTTATTCACTTCATATCAACAAACAGTAATGAAAACAGATATAACAAATATAAAGATAACAAATAAAAATTAAGATAAGAAATAGAAGATAAAATAAAATAATTTGATGTAAACTTATGTCTATAAATAATAAAATGATACTTTGCGAATATATAAGTTTCTTAAAATTTTGTTCTCAAACTGAATAACTTTTCATTATTTGTTAAACTAAAAGAGAATATTTCTAATGAAATTGATGTATCCTTTCTTAAAATTAGTGTTCAATATATACAACATAATAATTTGAAAAATAAAATCGAAGCAATATACTTTTATACATTACTAATTTTTCATCTTATTCAATTCATTCTAACAAATCCTAACTTCAGTAAAAAAATACTTTCAAATATCATTTCATTTATTTTTCAAAAGTAATCCCATACAAAACAGAATTAATACAAAATATATAGGGTGTCTTTTCATTAATATTTCATAGAGTGAAAGAGGATGAAATTTTGAACAGAAAGTTCCTTCACAAGTTTTGGGTCAGATCATTATTTACTAATTAGGATATTATTAACGATTAAAATTGATTAACCAGAGAGCACGCAATCGGAGTATGCAAAAGCATGAGACTTCTCGCGCTTGCTATGCATTCTCCCGATTGAAAATTTATTTTAATTTTTTATATTAATTAATAAGTAAGTCAATAAGTCAATAAAAGGATAAATAAATAAGTATATAAATAAATAAATAAAATAAAATCTAATATAAAATAAAATATCTATCCAACATAAAATAAATATCTATTTAAAATGAAATGGTTTTATTTTATTTTATTTGTTTATTTAATTATTCATTTACTTATTTATTTATTTATTTATTCACCCTTATATTGATTTATTGATTTACTTATTAATTAATTTGAAGAATTAAAATAAATTTTCAATCGGGAGAATGTATAGCAAGCGCGAGAAATCTCATGGCATGTTATGCTTCTGCATTGATTTCAAGTAATCGTCAATAATTGGATAAATAATGATTTGAATCAAAACTTGTAAAGGAATTTTCAATTCAAAATTTCATCTCCTTTCACTCTCCGAAATATTAATGAAAAGATACAGGATACTTTGTATAAAGGTACATATTTCAATCTTTCAATTGCACTTTTAATATGATCATGAAAGCTTGTTATATACATTTTTACGGATTACATAAGTAATTCAATTGTATATAACTATATATATGTATATGTGCGTTACGTACATGTGCAAACATACAACATACATAGCAAAGATTCACTGATTTACATCGTCCACAATACCAACGCCGATTGACCTTATGTAAGATGCGTTAAGGAAAACTACTACTGACTTGCGTCATTCTCTTTTTTTTTATTCGTTAAATGTAAAACAAGAACAGAGCAACACTGATAGTGTTATTTTGACATCCACAATGCTTGAAAATATTTACTTTACTAAGATTACTAATATATTACGAGATAGGAGCTGTGTGTGCTGCGACGAGTAATATGCTCATGTTAGCAGCATTGTTCTGTCAGTAACATTTTATCAAACGCTTCAAAAGAAATTGTAGGAAGATCTTCTAATAACACCTATTTATGCCATGGAATATTGGTGAATACTATTATCAATAGTAATCAATGATCAGCAATTATTATTTTTTTTTAAATTTTAATTTTTTTAAAAGAAATGGTATTACACATGCCGCCTGTTCCATTAATTGGATCCGCGATGTCGCTTCTATTCCGTCAAATGACATTTTTTTATTTCATGTTGAAGATATACAATTTCAATCCAGACACAAAGTATTATGGATTGTACATCACGACAACTCCAGTCTTCTTACTTCGCGATCTCGAACTCATACTTACTTACACTTAAAACTGTTCTTGTTAAAAATTTCGATGAATTTCCAAATCGTTTTGGTTTTGCCGACGTTATTGAGTCTTTATTAAAGAAAAATTTGTTTTCTCTTCGTGGAGAAAAATGGCGGAATGTGAGGAATCTGTTGAATCCCTCTTTTATTTCCAGCAAGATGAAAATAATGTTCGCGTCGATGATGCGGAATGTGCTGTGGATTTCGTAAAATTTATACCGACAGCGAATGAAGAAAGTATATAAACACGAATGTTTTTTTTAAATATAAAAATATCATCGCTACATGCATTTGGAATCAAAGTTAACTCTATGAAGGATCGAACGAATAAATTTTATGTTTACAGTAAGGAGGCAAGTAACTTTAGAGGAATCATTCGCCGTATAAAGTTTTTTTTTCTTGGAACTTTTCCAAGATTTACTCGAATTCTCAATATAAAAAAAATGTAAATTATTAGTCAATAAGTTAATAATTTTGTAACTTCAAGAATAAATCTAATATAAATAAAATGCCTATATGAGCCTCCGCAATTGTTAGAGCATAAATTGTTAGGCATTTTATTGAATTAATAATTAGTATTACTGAAATATCGTTGAAATATAATGTAGCAAAAATAAAATCAGAACAGATTACAATTTTTATTTACATGGATATTTTTTCTATTTAACATATTAGACATTTTTACTAATAGCAAGTAAATATATTTACTCAATGAAAAAAAATTGATAGTTAAATTAAATTAATGAATCTTGTTCTACTATATATAAGATATTTATTCAACTAGACATGACAGTTTTATTTTCAACTTCATTTCTTGAGTACAATGTTTATTAAATAATCGAGTGAATTGAATGATTAAAACGACATATTCTCATTAATATGATGTAATAAGAATTGAAATATCAAAATGATTTCTAATTTATCATGATAAAATCAAAGTTAAAAATGATAGAGAACTTTTTTTCACAATCATTAGTTTATTTTATCTGTACACGAGCGCTTTGTCAAAACTTATTCTCTGCGCGCGCGTGTGTGTGTGTGTGTGTGTGTGTACACATAAAAATGTGTTACATATGTGCAAATAGTACACGTATGATTTATTGATTTGCATCGGCCAAAGTATCAACACTGACTGATCTTACATAAGGTGTGTTCGGAGAAACGCTAGTAGTGCTGTTTGAGTTGTTCAGAAAGTTCGTGCCGACTAAAATTTAAATTTTAGTATACATTTATTAAATTAAAATTTTCTGCGTTTCAATTTTCCTTTAAGATTGGCACGAACTTTCCCAATATTACTCTACCTTTATCGTCCATTAAACGCAAAACAAGGACAGAGTAACACAAATAGCGTGGATAGCGTCATCGCGAACCCATCCATAATGTAGCTTGAAAGCATTTATTTCACAACGATTACCAGTATATTACGAGATGGGAACTGCTGTAACAAACAGTTCTACGCAGCGACTCGTGTCAACGGTATCGCTGCTCTATGTATAGTCAGTTACATTTTACCAGACGTTTACAAAAAGTTATTGGAAAATTTTTAAATAACATTCATTTGTGCCATGGAATATTGGTCGATGTTATTATCGATAGCGATTGGAGTGATCAGCATTCATTATCTTTTTAAAAATTTTAATTTCTTTAAAAGAAATGATATTATACACTTACCGCCTCTTCCATTATTTGGATCTACGATATCGATGGTATTCCGTCGAATATCATTCTTCGATTTCATGCTGAAGATATATAATTGTTATCCAAACGCAAAGTATTTTGGATTCTACTTCACGACAACTCCAGTCTTTCTGCTCCGTGATCTGGAACTCATTAAATCCGTTCTTGTTAAAAATTTCGATGCATTTCCAGATCGTCGTGGTTTCGCCGATTTTAACGATCCTTTATTTGAAAAAAATTTGTTTTCTCTTCATGGAGAAAAATGGCGGAACGTGAGAAATCTGTTGAGTCCTTCTTTTACTTCCAGCAAGATGAAAATGATGTTCACATTGATGTCAGAATGTGCTGTGGATTTTGCCAAATTTCTGTCAACATCAGCAGATAAAGGCGGTATAAACATGAAAGATGTCTGCTCTAAATATACAACCGATGTCATTGCTACATGTGCGTTTGGAATCAAAGTCAACTCTATGAAAGATCCAACAAACAAATTCTATATTTACGGCAAGGAGGCGAGTAACTTCACAGGGGTTCTTCGTGGTATAAAGTTCTTTTTTCTTGAAACATTTCCAAAACTCGGACGAATTCTCAATGTGAAAATTATGAAGAATTATGTTTCGGACTTCTTCAAGGATATTATAAGGACTACAATCGCCACTCGTGACGCAGAACACATTACGCGTCCGGATATGTTGCAGTTGATGATGGATATCAGAGGCAAAGAAGGTCGAAGAGAACTAGACATCGACGACATGACTGCGCAAGCGTTCATCTTCTTCCTCGGCGGTTTCGAGACGACTTCAACTGCAATGTGCTTCGCAGCTCATGAAATTGCAGCTAATCCAGAAGTTCAGACGAAATTACAACAAGAAATCGACAAGGTTTTAGAGGAGTCGAACGGAGAAGTGTCTTACGAAACTATTAATCGGCTCGAATATTTAGATGCGGTGATATGTGAGACTCTTAGATTATATCCACCAGTCGCCATTTTAGAAAGGTTATGTGAAAAAACTTTTGAGTTACCACCTGCATTGCCGGACGAGAAACCTTTTATGATGAAGAAAGGTATGCTTGTTTGGATTCCTGTTCTTGCAATCCATCATGATGAAAAGTATTATGACAATCCGAAGAAATTTGATTCAGAAAGATTTTTAAACAATAAGATGAACAATTCTTCGAATTATATGCCATTTGGATTAGGACCGAGAATGTGTATAGCAAACAGATTTGCCATGTTGGAAGTCAAAGTTTTATTGTTTCATTTATTAGCGCAATGTGAACTGAAACCTTCTGTGAAAACTACGTCACCAATAAAATTCTGTAAAGACTCTCTTCCAAGATTGATGCCGGAGAATGGATTCTGGTTAAATATTCAGCGTAGAAAAAATATTTATTCTATACAGGCATCTACAATAATGGATAGTTAGGTTTCAGAAAATATTTCAAATGAAGTTCTTATAAAAAAATTACAGTTATCATTTCTTTAGTCTTTTAAATTTTATTTTTTATTATCGTTAAATTGACGATTATTATAACGAATCATATTATGTCCAATTTCAATTCATGTTTGTGAATTAAGTTTCGATAAACTACATCAGTGCAATTTATAGAACTGAATAATGCATTTACAAATTTTCAACTGTAATTTACAAATATTAACATTATCAAGAATGAACTGTATTATTTAAATATATAATATTATTAAACATCATTATCAAGATCTTTTTCAAAAATAGGATTCTCTTTTCATTTGATTCATTTTTCTTGATTTAAATTGAACTTATTGAAAAATATTATATTTTAATAAAAATTATTTTTATAGTAGAAATTGCATATGTACTTAATGAACATATTATACATGTTGTACATATTGTGTACATATTGTAGTATTATATAAAATAATAATGAATCAATATATATTAAAATTATTTACTACTAATATTAATAATTAATTAATTAGTTAGTCATTTTGTAATCTCAAAAATAAATCCATTACAAATAAAACTATATGATCCTTTGCAGTTGTTCATGTGTAAATTATATTTATATGACGATGACATAATTCGGTAACAGTGTACTTACCAAGCGAAGTTAACTGTAGGCTGGTAAATTTTACTTTATTAAATTAATAATTAGTATTAGTGAAATATTGTTGAAATATGCCTCGCGACATAAGCCAACTTTACACACATTCACTTAATTGTTCTACATTCATGGATAATTATGCATGTCATCAATATGTGTGTAATATTTAATAATCTAACATATTTGGTCATATCGTGAAATATTTTTAAATTCTTGAAATATCATTTAACAAAAGTAAAATCAGAACAGTAACAATTTCTATTTATTTGTAAGATCGAATTTTTTTTAAATATAATTTTTAATAATTTATTGATGTATTTTTATAAAAATAAACAGAAGAAAACGCGATATCAAGAGCTACAGGATATATATTATTACCCGTCATAATAGCGTGACTTTTCTTAATGTTAGTACTCGCGTGAAGGTCAATTGATTTATGTTTTAATTAATTAATTTTTTTAGTGTAAACCCATTTCTTATTTTTACTTATAAATAATTATAAAGTAAGACGAATAATTATAAAGTAACATGTTATCAGTAGAAAATAATAATTTTTAAAAGCTAGAAATTAGAAGAAAATTATGTTTTAAAATGTATTTCTTTAGGTAATATTTTACCTGTAAATTCATAACTTATTTACTGAAAAGAACTACTATATCTTAATACATATATGTTTTTGAATATCATAAATAAACATTACTTACAGTAAATAAATATTTACTCAATAAAAAAATGCTAGTTAAATTAATTTAATGGTTTTCTTTTAAATAAATACATGAGACATTTTCTTATTGAACAAAGTTTCTTATTTAACAAGTGTTATTTCCAACTTCTTGAATACAATGCTTGTCAAGTAATTGAATGAATTGAATGATTGTCAAAATGATACACTGTAAAAAGTAAAATGTTAATTTTAACATTTTTGCATGTCTCAGAAAATCTACTAAACGTCTTTAAGTAATTTGAAAAAATAAAATTAATATTTTATTTTTTCAAGTGTATAATCTCATCAGTATGTCGTAATAAGAACCAAGGTCAGAATGATTTCTAATTAACCATAATAGATTAAAAGATAAAAATAAAGAAGGGAAATCACAGAATTGTAGAACATAAAGATTATAATAAGATTGTAATAAAAACTATTGATAATAAATATCAACATATATATGTTATCAACAACATATTTTAATTAATAAACTTCTTTGTTGACATACACATGTTACGTAATCTGCTAACGAGTTACACACATATTTATACTTCCATGCAATATACCTACGTGAATTTCAATAACTCTATATATGCCTATGTAAAATTGCATTGTCATTCCATATCATTTGTCATTTCAATACTGATACTGAATTCAACGATTAAGTATTTGTATTAACAATAAAAAGTAAGCATAATCATTTGAGATATTAAATTAAATGTGACGCAATCTTATCGACGTAATCTTAACAAATTTATCTGTGGCATACTTGTTATATACTTGATGCCAATACAATTTGGCAAAGATTTCATGATAATGCCGAAAAATGGATTCTGGTTGAATATTCAGCGTAGAAAAAATATGCATCCTCTATTGGAGTCTATTCTTGTAGTGGATAGTTAAGCCTCAGAAAACATTTGAAATGGTAATAATACAGATATTATAAAAAAATTACAGTTATCAAATTCTTTGAAATATTTCAAAATTCATTTTTATCATTGTTTTTAAATTGATTAATGTGTAAAAATTGATTAATGTGTAATGTTATTTCTAGTTTCATATTTGTCTAGCAATTCATATTTTTGTGATTTAATAGCGATTTTCTCTTAGAATACACTGAGTGTAATCTCGCATTACATCAGTTGCGTGTAAGTGTCAGTGCTGCACTACACAAGTGTACACCATGATGTACACTACTTCATGTTATCGTATTTAATTTTGCTGCTGGTTGATTTCCATTTTCAAATTTTTAATGTCACATTGGCTCTACACCGTCTCTTGAGATCGTGTAGCAAAATGCTACTTCGGGCATAAAATTTGCACTACACTATAGCCACGGAAACACGTTACACTGAATGAGTTTGCCTACTACCAATCAAGGAAACACGCTACACTGTCTGAGTGTTGCACTAGACGATAGTGCAGCCAAGAAAAAACGCTATAAGAATCCGCATCAGCGTGTACTGTATAAAACTAATTAATGTATTTACAAATTTTTTAACTGCGATTTGTAAATATTAAATTATCAAGGATAAACTGTGTTTTTTTACAAATATGAGTATTATTATTACAAAATTATTGTGATCCGTTTCAACCGAAAAATGGATTTTTCCTCTCATTTGATTTATATTCATCGGTCTAAATTCAATTTATTAAAAAAATACATTTTAATAAAAATTACTTTTATAATCGAAATTATATATGCACCTTTATGAACGTATACATATTGTAGTATTGTATGAAATGATAATAAAATCAACATTATATATTAAAATTATTTTTTACAGATATTCATTATTTATTATTATAGTTAATTAATTATTAGTTAATGAGTTAATAGTTTTGTAATTTCAAGAACAAATCTAATATAAAAAAAATCCCTATATGAGCTTCCGTAACTATTAGAATATAAATTATATATTTATAATGAAACATAATTCGCCGACTTACCAAGCGAAGTTAACTGCGCATATACAGACCGGCATTTATCTTATTGAATTAGTTATTAGTATTACTAAAATATTGATGAAACAGTTTAGCAAAAATAAAATCTGAACAGATTGTAGCAATTTCTATTTGTATGATCGAATTTGTTTTTTCCGTGTGCAATATATTTTTATAAGACATTAATATAGATTTTTAAAAATCAATAGAAGAAAAATACGATAAGGAATGCGTATAGGATATTTATTATTTATATTTATTATTAATTTAATATATTAATAATTGTAATTATTTATATTTATTATTAATATTTCTCAATATTTCTATTACTTCTAGTACTTTTAGTATTCTAGTACTTTTAGTATATAATATTTATTATTAGGTATGGGAAAAAGTTCGTGGCGTTTTTCCCGTTAGATGGCATTAAAAAAATACCACGAACTTTTTCCATATCTAATATTATTTCGTGACTTTTTAAAATGTATGAATTCGCGTGATGATTAATTGATATTTTAATTAATTCATTTTTACATGTAAATCAATTTTTTTTATTATTTAATAACTCTATAATAAATAACTATAAACTATATAGACTATATAATAGATAAACTATATAAGACACGTTATCACTAGAAAATAATAATTTTTAAGGATTAAAAATTAGAAGATATCCAGTTTTTAAACTATTTCTTACATAATATTTTTTAATCAGTTAATACTTATATGCTGAAAAGAAATTACTATCATAATGAATATTTTTTTAATTAAGTACACATTTTTACTTACAGTAAGTAAATATATTTACTCAATGGTACTTAAATTAAATTAATGATTCTTGTTCAAACTATATTAAGATATTTACTGAACATACAATAGTTTTGTTTTCAACGTCACTTCTTGCAATGCTTACTAAGTAATCGAGTGAATTGAATGATTGTTAGATGATATATTCGCACTAATATGATGCAATAGGAACCAAGGTCAAAATGATTTATAATTTACTATGATAGAATCAAAGATAAAAATAAAAAATGGGAGAGGACTTTTCGATTCAGTTCACTTTATCTACACACGAGCACTTTGTCAAAACTTAATGGACACTGTATATATGTGTGTGTGTATATATATATATATATATATATAGTATGTATGTATGTATGTGTGCGTGTGCGTGTGTGTGTGTGTGTGTGTGTGTGTGTGTGTGTGTGTGTGTGTGTGTGTGTGTGTGTGTGTGTGTGTGT
>NW_017259190.1:2648317-2660112 GCF_001594045.1 Atta colombica
GGTGTTACATATGTGCAACATTTCCATACATAACAATGAATTATTGATTTGCATCAAAGTATCAAAGTATCAACGCTGATTAATCTTACATAAGATTACGTTAAAGGAAAACGATGATAGCGCTATTTGCGTTTCAGAGAGAGAGAGAGAGAGAGAGAGAGAGAGAGATTCATGATAGAGTATCATCTATTAGACGTAAAACAAGGACAGACATTGATAGCGTCATCGTAACACATCCACAATGAAAACATTTACTAAGTTCAGTATATTACGCGAGAGGAGTTGCTGTGACGAACAGTAGTACGCAACGACTTGTATCAGTGGTATCGGTAATGTTCTGTGTACAGCCTGTCACATTTTACCAAAAAAGTTTAAAAGAGATTGTAGAAAGATCATCTAATAATATCTATTTATACTATGGAATATTGGTCGATACTACTATCGATAGTGATCGGTGTAATCAGCATTCATTATCTTTTTAAAAATTTTAATTTCTTTAAAAGAAATGGTATTATACACTTATCACCTGTTCCATTATTTGGATCCACGATGTCGATTGTATTTCGTCGAATGTCATTCTTTGATTTCATGTTGAAAATATACAATTTCAAGCCAAACGCAAAATATTTGGGATTGTACTTTACGACAACTCCAGTCTTCTTGCTTCGCGACCTCGAACTCATTAAAACTGTTCTTGTAAAAAATTTCGAGGCGTTTCCAGATCGTCGTGGTTTTGCTGACTTTAATGACTCTTTATTTAAGAAAAATTTGTTTTCTCTTCGCGGAGAAAAATGGCGGAACGTGAGGAATCTGTTGAGTCCCTCTTTTACTTCCAGCAAGATGAAAATGATGTTCACGTTGATGTCCGAATGTGCTGTAGATTTTGCAAAATTTCTATCGACATCACCAGTGGATAAAGGCGATATAGACATGAAAGACATCTGCTCTAAATATACGAATGACGTCATTGCTACCTGTGCATTTGGAATCAAAGTCAATTCTATGAAGGACCCAACGAATAAATTTTATACTTACGGCAAAGAGGCGAGTAACTTCAGAGGAGTCATTCACAGTATAAAGTTCTTTTTTATTGGAACGTTTCCGACACTTGTGCGAATTTTTAATATGAAATTTTTGGATGATTATATATCGAATTTCTTCAAGGACATTATAAAAACTACAATTGCAACTCGCGATGCAGAACACATTACACGTCCGGATATGCTACAGTTAATGATGGATATCAGAGGCAAAGAAGGTCGTAGAGAATTAGACATCGACGACATGACTGCGCAAGCGTTCATCTTTTTCCTCGGCGGTTTCGAGACCAGTTCCACTGCAATGTGCTTCGCAACTCATGAAATAGCAGCTAATCCAGAAATTCAGTTGAAATTGCAACAAGAGATCGACAAAGTTTTGGAGGAATCAAACGGAAAAGTGTCTTACGAAGTTATTAATAGACTCGAATATTTAGATGCAGTGATATGTGAAGCTCTTAGATTATATCCACCAGTTGCCGCCTTAGAAAGAATTTGCGAAAAAACTTTTGAATTACCACCAGCATTGCCGGATGAAAAACCTTTTATTATGAAAAAAGGTATGCTTGTTTGGATTCCAGTTCTTGCAATCCATCGTGATGAAAAGTATTATGACAATCCGAAGAAATTTGATCCAGAAAGATTTTTAAACAATAAGATGAACAATTCTTCGAATTATATGCCATTCGGATTAGGACCGAGAATGTGCATAGCTAACAGGTTTGCCATGCTAGAAGTCAAAATCTTGTTATTCCACTTATTAGCGCAATGTGAGCTAAAACCTTCTCCAAAAACTACGTCCCCAATACAGTTTTGCAAAGATTTCATGATAATGCCGAAAAATGGATTCTGGTTGAATATTCAGCGTAGAAAAAATATGCATCCTGTATTGGAGTCTACTCCTGTAGTGAATAGTTAAGCCTCAGAAAACATTTGAAATGATAATAATACAGATATTACAAAAAATGGTAATAATACATATATTGTAAAAAATGATAATAATAGAAAAATAATAATAAAGAGGTTATAAAGATGTTATAAAAAAATAATAATTATCAATTCTTTGAAATATTTTAAAAATCATTTTTATCATCGTTATTAAATTAAAGACGATTAATATGTGACGTTATTTCCAACTTCAATTCATGTTTGTGATTTAAGAGTCCGCATCCTATACTGTAGAATATAGAAATGATTAATGTATTTATAAATTTTTAACAGTAATGTAAATTTTAACATTATCAATGATAAATTGTGTTACTTATAAATATGAGTATTACTAAATAAAATTGTTCACATCCGTTTCAATCAAAAAAAGGATTACTTTTTTTATTTGATTTACTCTCATTGGTCTAAATTCAACTTATTAAAAAAATTACATTTTAATAAAAACTTTTTTTTAATAAGAATTATATATTACATGCACCTTCATGAAGGTATACATATTATACTATTGTATGAAATAAAATCAACATTATATATTAAAATTATTTATTGCGAATGTTAATTATTAGTCAATAAATTAATAATTTTGTAACTTCAAGGACAAATCCAATATAAATAAATAAAGAGCCTCCGCAATTGTTAGAGCATAAATTGTTAGGCATTTCACTTTATTGAATTAATAATTAATATTATTGAAATATCGTTGAAATATAATGTAGCAAAAATAAAATCAGAACAGATTACAATTTCTATTTAAATGATCAAATTTGATTTTTCCGCCGCTGCAATATATTTTTATATACATTCATATAAAGTTTTAAAAAACAAATAGAAAAAAACGCGATAAGAAATGTGTATAAATCACACGATATTTATTATTATTTATTAATATTATACTACTATTTATTAATATTATACTACTATCCTTAGTAATAGCGTGACTTTTTTAAATGTATGTGCTCGCGTGAGGATCAATTGACCTATATTTTAATTAATTCATTTTTACGTGTAAATCAAATTTTTTTACTTATTTATCACTTATGAATAACTATAAACTAAAACATATTATCAACATAAAATAATAATTTTTAAAGGATAAAAATTACAAGATATCCATGTTCTTAAACAAATTTCTTTATGCAATATTTTGATCAGTTAATTAGATCAGATAATGTGATCAGTTAATCATAACTTTCATAATGAAAAGAAATTACTATATTTGAATGAATATTTTTTTAGTTGTAAATGGACATTTTTATTAATAGTAAGTAAATATATTTAATGAAATGAAAAAAATTGAAAATAAATTAAATTAATGATTCTTATTCAAATTACATATAACATATTTACTCAATCCTACATATGACAGTTTTATTTTCAACTCCATTTCTTGAATACAATGCTTATTAAATAATCGAGTGAATTGAATGATTAAAACAATATAAACATATTCTCATTAATATAATATAATAGGAACTAAGGTTAAAATGATTTCTAATTTATCATGATAGAATCAAAGATAAAAATAAAAAATGGGAGAGGACTTTTCGATTAAGTTCACTCTATCTACATAAGAGTACTTTGTCAAAACTTAATGGATACACTGTATATATGTGTATGTGTGTGTGTGTGTGCGTGTGCGCGCGCGCGCGCGCGTGTGTGTGTGTGTGTATATACACATATGTTACGTATGTGCAACATATAACATATATAACAATGAATTATTGATTTGCATCGATATCAATGCTGATCTTACACAAGATCCGTTAAAGGAAAACGATGATAGCACTATTTGCGTTTCAGAGAGAGAGAGAGAGAGAGAGAGAGAGAGAGAGAGAGAGAGAGAGAGAGAGAGGAGAGAGAGATTCATGATAGAGTGTCATCCATTAGACGTAAAACAAGGACAGACATTGATAGCGTCTCACATATTCACAATGCTCGAATACATTTACTAAGATCTCTAGTATATTATACGATAGGAGTTGCTGTGACGAGCAGTAGTATGCAACAACTCGTATCAGTGGTATCGGTAGTTTTCTGTGACAACCTGTCACATTTTATCAAAAAAGTTTAAAAGAGATTGTAGAAAGATCATCTAATAATATCTATTTATACTATGGAATATTGGTCGATACTACTATCGATAGTGATCGGTGTAATCAGCATTCATTATCTTTTTAAAAATTTTAATTTCTTTAAAAGAAATGGTATTATACACATACCATCTGTTCCATTATTTGGATCGGCGACGTTTTTATTTCGTCGAATGTCATTCTTTGATTTCATGTTGAAAATATACAATTTCAATCCAAACGCAAAATATTTTGGATTGTACTTTACGACAACTCCAGTTTTCTTGCTTCGCGACCTCGAACTCATTAAAACTGTTCTTGTAAAAAATTTCGAGGCATTTCCAGATCGTCGTGGTTTTGCTGACTTTAATGACTCTTTATTTAAGAAAAATTTATTTTCTCTTCGCGGAGAAAAATGGCGGAACGTGAGGAATCTGTTGAGTCCCTCTTTTACTTCCAGCAAGATGAAAATGATGTTCACGTTGATGTTCGAATGTGCTGTAGATTATGCAAAATTTCTATCGACATCACCAGCGGATAAAGGCGATATAGACATGAAAGACATCTGCTCTAAATATACGAACGATGTCATCGCTACCTGTGCATTTGGAATCAAAGTCGATTCTATAAAGGATCCAACGAATAAATTCTATACTTACGGCAAAGAGGCGAGTAACTTCAGAGGAGTCATTCGCGGTATAAAGCTCTTTCTTATTGGAACGTTTCCGATACTTGTACAAATTCTCAATATGAAATTTTTGGATGATTATTTATCGAATTTCTTCAAGGACATTGTAAGAACTACAATCGCAACTCGCGACGCAGAACACATTACACGTCCGGATATGCTACAGTTAATGATGGATGTGAGAGGCAAAGAAGGTCGTAGAGAATTAGATATCGACGACATGACTGCGCAAGCGTTCATCTTTTTCCTCGGCGGTTTCGAGACCAGTTCCACTGCAATGTGCTTCGCAACTCATGAAATAGCAGCTAATCCAGAAATACAGACGAAATTACAACAAGAAATCGACAAGGTTTTAGAAGAATCGAACGGAGAAGTGTCTTACGAAGTTATTAATAGACTCGAATATTTAGATGCGGTGATAAGTGAGGCTCTTAGATTATATCCACCAATCACAAACTTAGAAAGGTTATGTGAAAAAACTTTTGAGTTACCACCCGCATTGCCGGACGAGAAACCTTTTATGATGAAGAAAGGTATGCTTGTTTGGATTCCTGTTCTTGCAATCCATCATGATGAAAAGTATTATGACAATCCGAAGAAATTTGATCCAGAAAGGTTTTTAAACAATAAGATGAACAATTCTTCGAATTATATGCCATTCGGATTAGGACCGAGAATGTGCATAGCTAACAGGTTTGCCATGCTGGGAATCAAAATCTTGTTATTTCACTTATTAGCGCGATGTGAGCTGAAACCTTCTGCAAAAACTACGTCC
Source organism: Atta colombica (assembly GCF_001594045.1). NCBI lineage: Eukaryota > Metazoa > Arthropoda > Insecta > Hymenoptera > Formicidae > Atta > Atta colombica. The sequence goes on from NW_017259190.1 coordinate 2,653,835, forward strand.
CCAATACAATTTGGCAAAGGTTTCATGATAATGCCGAAAAATGGATTCTGGTTGAATATTCAGCGTAGAAAAAATATGCATCCTGTATTGGAGTCTATTTCTGTAGTAATGAATAGTTAAAAACTCAGAAAACATTTGAAATGGTAATAATACAGATATTACAAAAAATGGTAATAATACATACATTATAAAAAATGGTAATAATACAGTATTATAAAAAATTACAATTATCAATTCTTTGAAATATTTTAAAATTTATTTTTATCATCGTTATTAAATTAAAGACGATTAATGTGTGACGTTATTTCTAGCTTCAATTCATGTTTGTGATTTAAAAATCCGCATCGGCCTGTACTGCAGAATATAGAAATGATTAATGTATTTACAAATTTTTAACAGTAATGTAAAAATATTAACATTATCAATGATAAATTGAATGATTAATGTGTTACTTATAAATATGAGTGCTATTAAATAAAATTATCAACATCCGTTTTAACTAAAAAAAAGATTACTTTTTTATTTGGTTTATTTTCATTGATCTAAATTCAATTTATTAAAAAAATTACATTTTAATAAAAACTTTTTTTTAATAAGAATTATACATGCACCTTCATGAAGGTATACCTATTGTACTATTGTATGAAATAAAATCAACATTATATATTAAAATTATTTATTGCAAATGTTAACGATTAGTCAATAAATTAATAATTTTGTAACTTCAAGAACAAATCCAATATAAATAAAACGCCTATATGAGCCTCCGCAATTGTTAGAGCATAAATTGTTGGGCATTTTACTTTATTGAATTAATAATTAGTATTAAATATCGTTGAAGTATAATGTAGCAAAAATAAAATCAGAACAGATTACAATTTCTAATTATATGATCAAATTTGATTTTTCCGCCGCCCGCGCGTGTGCAATATATTTTTATATATTGTAAATTCATATAAAGTTTTAAAAAACAAATAGAAGAAAACGCGATAAAGAATATATATAGGCTACACGATATTTATTAATAATATTTATTAATATTTACTACTATCCTTAATAATAGCTTTTAAATGTATGTGCTCGCGTGAGGATCAATTGACTTATATTTTAATTAATTCATTTTACGTGTAAATCAATTTTTTTAATTACTTATAAATAACTATAAACTAAGACATATTATCAACAGAAAATAATAATTTTTAAAGGTTAAAAATTAGAAGATATCCATGTTCTTAAACATATTTCTTTATGTAATATTTTGATCAGTTAATTCATAACTTTCATGAAAAGAAATTACTATATTTGAATGAATATTTTTTTAATTGTAAATGGACATTTTTACTAATAGTAAGTAAATATATTTACTCAATGAAAAAAATTGATAATTAAATTAAATTAATGAGTCTTATTCAAATTATATACAAGATATTTACTCAATCATACATATGACAGTTTTATTTTCAACTCCATTTCTTGAGTACAATGCTTATTAAACAATCGAGTGAATTGAATGATTAGAACGATGTATTCTCACTAATATGATGTAATAAGAACCAAAATATCAAAATGATTTCTAATTTATCATGATAGAATCAAAGATAAAAATAAAAAATTGCACATTGCTAGAGAACTTTTAAATTCACAATCAGATTAGTTCACTTTGTCTATCACGAGCGCTTTGTCAAAACTTACTCTGTGTGTGTGTGTGTGTGTGTGTGTGTGTGTATATATACACATAAAAATATGTGTTACATATGTACAAATAGTATACATAACAATAATTTATTGATTTGCTTCGACCAAAATATTAACACTGATTGACCTTACATAAAGCGCTTTCGGAAAAACGCTAGTAGCGTTGTTTGTATTACTTTACCTTTATTTTCATTAAATGCAAAACAAGGACAGCGTAACACAAATAGCGCGGATAGAGTCATTGCGAACCCATCCATAATGTAGCTTGAAAACATTTACTTCAACGATTACCAGTATATTATGAGATGGGAACTGCTGTAACGAGCAGTTCTACGCAGCGACTCGTGTCAGCAATATCGCTAGTGCTCTATGTATAGTCAATCACATTTTATCAGACGTTTACAAAAAAATTGTTGGAAAATTTTTAAATAACGTTTGTGCCATGGAATTTTATTGGTCGATGTTATTATCGATAGTGATCGGAGTTATCAGCATTCATTATCTTTTTAAAAATTTTAATTTCTTTAAAAGAAATGATATTATACACTTACCGCCTCTTCCATTATTTGGATCTACGATATCGATGGTATTCCGTCGAATATCATTCTTCGATTTCATGCTGAAGATATATAATTGTTATCCAAACGCAAAGTATTTTGGATTCTACTTCACGACAACTCCAGTCTTTCTGCTCCGTGATCTGGAACTCATTAAATCCGTTCTTGTTAAAAATTTCGATGCATTTCCAGATCGTCGTGGTTTCGCCGATTTTAACGATCCTTTATTTGAAAAAAATTTGTTTTCTCTTCATGGAGAAAAATGGCGGAACGTGAGAAATCTGTTGAGTCCTTCTTTTACTTCCAGCAAGATGAAAATGATGTTCACATTGATGTCAGAATGTGCTGTGGATTTTGCCAAATTTCTGTCAACATCAGCAGATAAAGGCGGTATAAACATGAAAGATGTCTGCTCTAAATATACAACCGATGTCATTGCTACATGTGCGTTTGGAATCAAAGTCAACTCTATGAAAGATCCAACAAACAAATTCTATATTTACGGCAAGGAGGCGAGTAACTTCACAGGGGTTCTTCGTGGTATAAAGTTCTTTTTTCTTGAAACATTTCCAAAACTCGGACGAATTCTCAATGTGAAAATTATGAAGAATTATGTTTCGGACTTCTTCAAGGATATTATAAGGACTACAATCGCCACTCGTGACGCAGAACACATTACGCGTCCGGATATGTTGCAGTTGATGATGGATATCAGAGGCAAAGAAGGTCGAAGAGAACTAGACATCGACGACATGACTGCGCAAGCGTTCATCTTCTTCCTCGGCGGTTTCGAGACGACTTCAACTGCAATGTGCTTCGCAGCTCATGAAATTGCAGCTAATCCAGAAGTTCAGACGAAATTACAACAAGAAATCGACAAGGTTTTAGAGGAATCGAACGGAAAAGTGTCTTACGAAGTTATTAATAGACTCGAATATTTAGATGCGGTGATAAGTGAGGCTCTTAGATTATATCCACCAATCACAAACTTAGAAAGGTTATGTGAAAAAACTTTTGAGTTACCACCCGCATTGCCGGACGAGAAACCTTTTATGATGAAGAAAGGTATGCTTGTTTGGATTCCTGTTCTTGCAATCCATCATGATGAAAAGTATTATGACAATCCGAAGAAATTTGATTCAGAAAGATTTTTAAACAATAAGATGAACAATTCTTCGAATTATATGCCATTTGGATTAGGACCGAGAATGTGTATAGCAAACAGATTTGCCATGTTGGAAGTCAAAGTTTTATTGTTTCATTTATTAGCGCAATGTGAACTGAAACCTTCTGTGAAAACTATGTCACCAATAAAATTCTGCAAAGATCTAATAACGATGCCGGAGAATGGATTTTGGTTAAATATTCAGCGTAGAAAAAATATTCATTCTGTACAGGAATCAATAATGGATAGTTAGGCTTCAGAAAACATTTCAAATGCAGTTCTTATAAAAAAATTACAGTTATTTTTTTAAATTTTATTTTTATTATCGTTAAATTGACGATTATTATAACGTATCATATTATGTCCAGCTTCAATTCATGTTTGTGAATTAAGTCCGATAAACCACATCTGTGCAATTTATAGAACTGAATAATGCATTTACAAATTTTCAACTGTAATTTACAAATATTAACATTATCAAGGACAAACTGTATTATTTAAATATATAGTATCGTTAAACATTATCGAGATCTTTTTCAAAAATAGGATTCTCTTTTCATTTGATTTATTTTTCTTGATCTAAATTCAACTTATTGTAAAAGTTATATTTTAATAAAAATTATTTTTATAATAGAAATTGCATATGTACCTTAATGAACATATTGTACATATTGTGTACATATTGTAGTATTATATAAAATAATAATGAAATCAATATATATTAAAATTATTTATTGCTAATGATAATAATTAATTAATTAGTTAATTAATTAGTTTCGTCCCAAGAATAAATCCATTACAAATAAAACACCTGTATGATCCTTTGCAGTTATTAATGTAAATTATATATTTATATGACGATTGGTCTACATTCATAGATAATTATGCATGTCATGTATCAATATGTGTGTAATATTTAATAATCTAACATATATTATCATATCGTGAGATATTTTGGAGGTACATTTAAATTCTTGAAATATCATTTAACAAAAATAAAATCAAAACAGTTTGTAGCAATTTCTATTTATTTGTACAATCGAATTATTTCTCCGATTAATGTAATTTTTAATAATTTATTGATGTATTTTTATGAAAATAAACAGAAGAAAACGCAATATGGAAAATTATAAGGTATATATTATTACCCTTAATAATAGCGTGACTTTTCTTAATGTTAGTGCTCGCGTGAGAGTCAATTGATTTATGTTTTAATTAATTAATTTTTTTAGTGTAAACCCATTTCTTATTTTTACTTATAAATAATTATAAAGTAAGACGAATAATTATATTTAATAATTATTATAAAGTAAGACGAATATAAAGTAACACGTTATCAATAGAAAATAATAATTTTTAAAAGCTAGAAATTAGAAGAAAACTATGTTTTAAAATATATTTCTTTAGGTAATATTTTACCTGTAAATTCATAACTTATTTACTGAAAAGAACTACTATATCTTAATATATATATTTTTGAATATTATAAGTAAACATTACTTACAGTAAATAAATATTTACTCAATAAAAAAAATGCTAGTTAAATTATTTTATTGATTTTCTTTTAAACAAATACATGAGACATTTTCTTATTGAACAAAGTTAACAAGTTTTATTTCCAACTTCTTGAGTACAATGCTTGTCAAGTAATTGAATGAATTGAATGATTGTCATAATAATACACTGTAAAAAATAAAATGTTAATTTTAACATTTTTGCATGTCTCAGAAAATCTACTAAATGTCTTCAAGTTAATTTGAAAAAATAAAATTAATATTTTATTTTTTCAAGTGTATAATCTCATCAGTATGACATAATAAGAATCAAGGTCAGAGTGATTTCTAATTAACCATAATAGATTAAAAGATAAAAATAAAAAAGGGAAAATCACAGAATTGTAGAATTTAAAGATTATAATAAGATTGTAATAAAAACTATTGATAATAAATGTCAACATATATATGTTATCAACAACATATTTTAATTAATAAACTTCTTTGTTGACATACACATGTTACGTAATCTGCTAACGAGTTACATACATATTTATACTTCCATGCAATATACCTACGTGAATTTCAATAACTCTATATATGTCTATGTAAAATTGCATTGTCATTCCATATCATTTGTCATTTCAATATTGATACTAAATTCAACGATTAAATATTTGTATTAACAATAAAAAGTAAGCATAATCATTTGAGATATTAAATTAAAACCTGTGACGCAATCTTATCGACGTAATCTTAACAAATTTATCTGTGGCATACTTATTACATACTTGATGATTTTATTCACTTCATATCAACAAAAAATAAATGCAACAAACAAACATAAAGAAGTATAAGATATAATAAGATAATAAGTCTTATATCTATACATAATTATAATGATATAATTTCTCATAAAATATAAGATTTTATAAAATTCCGTTCGCATACAAACTGAACAACTTTTCATTATTTATTAAATTAAAACAGAACGTATTCAATGGAATTGGTGCATTTTTTTTTTATAAAATTGACATACAATATATACAATAATTTGTACAGTAAATTCGAAGTAACATACTTTTATATATTACTTATTTTTTATCCTATTTGGTCAAATGCTAATTTCAGAAAAAAATATTTTCAATAATAATAAAAAAATATCGTTTTGTATATCTTTCAAAATAAATAAAAAACAACATTAAATACAAAATTTATATAGGAATATGCTTTAAATATTCTTTATATTGTACATGAATATTCTTTAAATTGCACATTTAATATGATCGTGTAAGCTTCTTCATCACTTTTCTTTTTGGATTACATTAGCAATTTAATTTAATATATTCTATATATCTATATATGTAT
>NW_017259190.1:2660212-2666425 GCF_001594045.1 Atta colombica
TACATACATACGTGCGTGCGTGCGTGCGCGCGCGTGTGTGTATGTATTACATATACATAAAGTGCGTTTGGGAAAACGCTACTAACGCTATTTATATCATTCTATCTTTATCGTCCATTGGATGTTAACAAAAACGGAATAACACAAATAGCACGGATTGCTTCATCCCACATCCATAATGTAGTTTGAAAACATTTACTTCACAACGATTGACTGGTATATTGCATAGAAACTGCTGTAAGGAACAGTTGCACGTAACGATTCGTGTCAGCAGTAACGCTAGTGCTGTATGTATAGTCAGTCACTTTTTATAAATGTTTAAAAAGAATGTTTAAATGTTTAAAAAGAGATTATAAGAAGATCTTCTAATAACATCTGTTTGTGCCATGGAATATTGGTCGATATTATTATCGATAGTGATCGGAGTGATCAGTATTCATTATCTGTTTAAAAATTTTAATTTCTTCAAAAGAAATGGTATTATACACTTACCACCTGTTCCATTATTTGGATCCACGATGTCGGTTGTATTTCGCCGAATATCAATCTTCGATTTCATACTAAAGAAATATAATTTCACTCCAAACGCAAAATATTTTGGATTCTACATGATGACAACTCCTGTCTTCTTGCTTCGCGATCTGGAACTTATTAAAACTGTCCTGGTTAAAAATTTCGAGGCATTTCCAGATCATCGTGGTTTCGTCGATTTTAACGAGCCTTTATTTGAGAATAATTTGTTTTCTCTTCGTGGAGAAAAATGGCGGAACGTGAGAAATCTGTTGAGTCCCTCTTTTACATCCAGCAAGATGAAAATGATGTTTACATTGATGTCCGAATGTGCTGTGGATTTTGCAAAATTTCTATCGACATCACCAGCGGATAAAGGCAGTATAGACATGAAAGACATATGCACCAAATATACAAATGATGTCATCGCAACATGTGCTTTCGGAATTAAGATCAACTCCATAAAAGATCCAACAAACAAATTCTATATTTACGGCAAAGAGGCGACTAATTTCAGAGGAATCATTCGCGGTATAAAGTTCTTTTTTCTTTCTATATTTCCAAGACTTGGGCGAATTCTCAATTTGAAAATTATAAACAATTACGTGTCGGATTTCTTCAAGGACATTGTAAGAACTACAATCGCCACTCGCGACGCAGAACATATTACGCGTCCGGATATGCTACAGTTAATGATGGATATCAGAGGCAAAGGAGGTCATAGAGAACTAGACATTGACGACATGACTGCGCAAGCGTTCATTTTTTTCCTCGGCGGTTTCGAGACCAGTTCAACCACAATGTGTTATGCAGCTCATGAAATTGCAGCTAATCCTGAAATTCAAACGAAATTACAACAAGAGATCGACAAGGTTTTGGAGGAATCAAACGGAGAAGTGTCTTACGAAGTTATTAATAGACTCGAATATTTAGATGCAGTGATATGTGAAGCTCTTAGATTATATCCACCAGTTGCCGCCTTAGAAAGAATTTGCGAAAAAACTTTTGAATTACCACCCGCATTGCCGAACGAAAAACCTTTTATCATAAAAAAAGGTATGCTTGTTTGGATTCCAGTTCTTGCAATCCATCGTGATGAAAAGTATTACGATAATCCGGAGAAATTTGATCCAGAAAGATTTTTAAACAACAAGATGCGTAATTCTTCATGTTATATGCCATTCGGATTAGGACCGAGAATGTGTATAGCTTACAGATTTGCCATGTTGGAAGTCAAAGTCTTGCTTTTTCATTTATTAGCGCGATGTGAATTGAAACCATCTGTGAAAACTACATCACCAATGAAATTCTGCAAAGATGTAATAGTAATGATACCGGAGGATGGATTCTGGTTGAATATTCAACGTAGAAGAAATATGCATTCTGTATTGGAGTCTACAATAATAGAAGCTTCTGATCTTTTCGAATACCAAGTGGTAACATAGCTTTTATAAAATATGATAATTATCAGTTCTTTAGAGTATTTTATGTGGGTAATCAAGGTACTTCTTAGCACCACATTATATTATTAAAATGACTATATATCAACATAATTTATAATGTTATCGGCAGTTTTAATTCATTAGTGTGTTTAGTCCGACAGACCTCGACGCGCAGTTTATAGAGTTGTCTAATATGTATAGAAATTTTCAATAATAATTTGGAAATGTTATCATTATTTAATACAAACTGTTTTATTTCTAAATATGAACATTATTATCATGATCTGTTTTGACCGAAAAAGTATTCCTTATCTTATTTGATTTAATCTTGTCGAACTAAATTTTACTTATTACAGAAGTTACATTTGTAATAAAAACTATATTTGTAATAGAAATTATCACATTTATGTGAACACATATTACAGTATTTTATGCAATAATAATAACGTCCAGATTATATATTATAATTACTCAGTGCGAACATCAATAATTAATTAAAATTAATAAATTAATAGTTCCATAATTCTAAAAATCTTCAATGTAAAATGTTTATATAAACCTTCGCGGACATTAGTAAATTACATATTAAGGAATATAAATAGATAAATAATATTAAAAATATTAAATTATTTAGTATGAAACATTAAATTTTTGTTATAAACAACACATTTATTTAAAATAGTACATATCATTTTTAATAGTTAAAATTTATTAATAGTTAAATATTTAATATTTAAAATTTTTTCGATTTGTCCAATCATTAAGTCATGTCATTGACTGTCCACTGATATATTTATGTACCATATATGAAAAATTGCACAATAATTCTACATAATTTTATTACAAATTTATATATTTATCATTTGAATATCAATAAAGTCAACAATTAATCATTTGTATTGACAAATTAATAATAGTAATATATAATGTAATTTATATTGATAATAAGTAATAGTAATTATAAATTAAAACAACTTAGTTTTATCAAATTGATAAATAACACACTTCGTAAAATTGTTATGTAAGTTATATCTTTATCGATGCTACTGGTTTTGCATTAACAAGTAATGATAGAAGAAAATGTAATGAATAAACGTAAATGTAAGAAATATAAAACATAAAATAGGTAATAACAAAGATTTTTATGTTTGTATAATGCTATTTTAAAGTATATTAGATTTTATATATGAGGTTATCTACGGAACATGAAAGCTCAGGAGAAACTTCTGAAATCAATAAATTCCAAGTTAGTCAATATCGGCTGAATTTGGGAAACTTCAAACATGATTTTTCCTACTTTCCCTGCTTATGAAAAAGTGGAATTTAATATTGGATGATTGGTCCAATATCAAACTTTACATATTGTATTTTAAACAAATTTATCAATTTTATAGAAGTTCCATTTTATAGAAGTTCTCAAGGCTGAAACCTCATGTGAACATCCCCTATCGTTCTCGTGTAAATTGTATAATTTTTTATTATTCTTCGAATAAAAATATAATATTTTTGTTAAAATAAGTGCATTTTCTTTTGATAAAATTCATTTTAAATATACATATAAAGTAAGCGTACAAAAAAATTTTACACTATTTTTTTATTTATTCGATTTTATATAATGAAATAATAATCCCAGTAAAAAATAATTGTTGTTTAACGATGTTTCATATATTTGGAAATAATCCCATAATGACAGTACAGTATTTTATGTTAAGTACAGTATCTATATGCGTCAATCTTTGAATTGAATATGATCATAAACTTCTTCATTTATCTTTTTACATAATTAATTTAATTCTGTATATCTAAATATATCAATGATGCGAATTTCAGCCCGTTTATAGCACGATTAATAGCATGATGAGAGTATAAGAAGTTCTTATACTCTCTTCATGTTATTAATCGTGCTGCAAGCGGGCTGGAATTCGCATCATTGAGATATATGTATATGGTATATATATCGCGTGCGTGCGTGCGTGCGTGCGTGTGTGTGTGTGTGTGTGTGTGTGTGTGTGTGTGTGTGTGTAAGTAGGTGTGAGTGGGTGTGCTACATATACACGAATATAAAGCATATACAAAGATTCATTGATTTGCAATGAACAAAGTATTAACGTTGACTAATTTTATATAATATGCATCCAGAGAATGGAGATATTAGCTACGTGTGTCATTTTTTTCTTTATTGTTCATTAAATGTAAACCAAGGACAGAATAACACAAATAGCATCATCCTGAACGCACACATAAAGCAGCTTGAAAGCAATCACTTCATAACCGGTATATAACGAGATAGGACCTACTACACGAACAGTTGCATGCTACGACTCGCCTCGGCAGTACCGCTAGTGTTTTATAGATAGTCATATCTTATCAGACGTCTAAAAAAATTGTAGTGAGATTTTTAAACAAAATCAGTTTGTGCCATGGAATACTGGTCGATATTATTGTCGATAATAATCGGAGTGATCAGTATTCACTATCTTTTTAAAAATTTTAATTTCTTTAAAAGACATGATATTGTACATATACCACCTGTTCCAATATTTGGATCTGCGATATCGGTTATATTTCGTCGAATATCATTAATAGATTTCATCCTGAAGGTATATTATTTTAATCCAAACACAAAATATCTTGGATTCTACTTCATGACAAATCCAATACTCGTGATTCGTGATTTGGAACTCATTAAAAATATCCTTGTTAAAAATTTTGAAGCATTTCCAGATCGTCAAGGTTTCTCCAATACGAATGACTTTTTATTCAAGAACAATTTGTTTTCTCTTCATGGAGAAAAATGGCGGAACGTGAGAAATCTGTTGAGTCCTTCTTTTACTTCCAGCAAGATGAAAATGATGTTCACATTGATGTCAGAATGTGCTGTGGATTTTGTAAAATTTATGCCAACATCGTTAGCGGATGAAGAAAGTATAAACACGAAAGATGTTTTCTCAAAATATACAAACGACGTCATCGCTACATGTGCGTTTGGAATTAAAGTCAACTCTATGAAAGATCCAACAAATAAATTCTATGTTTACGGCAAGGAGGCGAGTAACTTCAGAGGGGTCATCCGCGGTATAAAATTTCTTTTTCTTGGAACTTTTCCAAGATTCAGTCGAATTCTCAATATAAAGATTTTGAACGATTATGTGTCAAATTTCTTCAAGGACATTATAAAAACTACAATCATGACTCGTGATGCAGAACACATTACACGTCCGGATATGCTACAGTTAATGATGGATATCAGAGGCAAAGAAGGTCACAGAGAACTAGACATCGACGACATGACTGCGCAAGCGTTCATCTTTTTCCTCGGCGGTTTTGAGACCAGTTCAACCGAAATGTGCTTTGCAGCTCACGAAATTGCAGCTAATCCAGATATTCAGACTAAATTACAACAAGAGATCGACAACGTTTTGGAGAAATCAAATGGCGAAGTGTCTTACGAAGTCATTAATCGGCTGGAATATTTAGATGCGGTGATAAATGAGACTCTTAGATTATATCCACCAATCGGTTTCTTAGATAGGATGTGCAAAAAAACTTATGAATTACCATCCGCATTGCCGGACAAGAAACCTTTTATCATAAAAAAGGATATGCTTGTTTGGATTCCGATTTTTGCAATCCAACGTGATGAAAAGTATTACGATAATCCGGAGAAATTTGATCCAGAAAGATTTTTAGACAATAAAATGCACAATTCGTCGTGTTATATGCCATTTGGATTAGGACCGAGAATGTGCATAGCTAACAGATTTGCTATGCTAGAAGTTAAAATTTTGCTATTTCATTTATTAGCACGATATGAATTGAAACCTTCTACGAAAACCGTTTCCCCAATAAAATTTTGCAAAGATGGGTTACTAATGCCGGAGGGTGGATTTTGGTTGAATATTCAGCGCAGAAAAGATGTACATCCTGTGTTAACATCTTATAATTGTGAATAAGTAAGCTTTGGAAAACATTTTAAATAGTAATAACATAATTGTTATAAAAATTATAGTTCTTTATAATTTAAAGTGCGTTTTAGCACCATTATTGAATTGACAGATCAATAATGTTTTATATTATTTTCAGCTTTATTGTGATTGTGCTTCAAGTTAAGACAAGTCGAGCCATATCAGTTCGATCGTAGTTTGTAAAACTGAAAGACATGGTTATAAATTTTCATCTGTGGTAAATACACATATATTTTATATATATATATATATATATATATATATATATAATATTAATATTATTAAGCACATCCTGT
>NW_017259190.1:2666525-2671065 GCF_001594045.1 Atta colombica
TCCTATGTTCATGATCTTCATAAATACATATAATATATACATATAATATATACATATAACATTATAATATTATATGTAATAATAGAGAATAAAACAAGATTATATATTATTTGTTGGAAATATCAGTAATATCTTCCATTCATGTTACACGCATATAAATTTTCGTAAATTAATAACGTTTTAATGAGACATTTACTTCTAAAAATTTACTTCTAAAAATTCAATGTTATTTCTTCATGTAATTTATTAGTCTCTAACCTACAATTTTGTAAGTACAGATTATTAAACAAATGTCGCGACTTTGACAGTCATATTAGATTAAGAAGTGATAAAAAAGATTATAATTAAAAAAATTTTTGTCATTTCCGGCATAAATTTCAAGACACATATAATATGTATAATAAACCTTAATTTTAGAGAAGAATTTTCAAATTTATAAAAGTAATATATTCGATACCGTTCTACGAAAATTATTGGTAGTTGGTAAAACAAATTACTTTAGGATCATCTAAATGTGTACGTCTATGAAAAATTGTACAACTATTCTAAGGTCCGATTTCACAATATATCTGAAGATTAAAAGTAATCACGAAATTCATGAATGATATATCTGTTGATAATCTTTAATCTTTAGGTAATCATATAGTGTGAAAATTGACCCATGTAATTTATTATTTGAATACCAAATGAAGTGAAAAATTAAATATTTATATTGACCACAAATTACAAGAATTTATAATGTAAAGGTGTTAGTAGAGAAGCAGGAATTTGTAGAAGAATTTTAGCAATACCGCCAAAAGTTTATAATTGACAGTGAAAGGGAAAGAGGAGGAAAAGCTGAAAAACCGATGATACGTCAATAAGTGTCCAGAAGAAGGGAATAATCGAACGAGTCGATTGATTGAATTTTTTGTAACAACGTCAGCTAAAATATAATTGTGTCCGTCTCAGATCAAAAATCAATATCAAGCGATTTGATCTTCTGGAAGAAAACAACTTGTCCTGAGTTTTGGTGGAAGTGAATATCATATCCACTATAAGGTCCACGAGAAGCCCGAAAAGTGTACAATCCCGCCATATCTGCGCAATTTCGATACACACGCAACCAAACAGAGAAGCAGGATTTCTTAGTCTTTGCGGCACGCTGCTGATCGAGGAATCTCAAGGACGTAACGACGACAACATACATACTCGCATCGTCTTTCTTTCGCTCTTTCCTCTTGTTCCACACAAAGGATAAAATAGATAAATAAACAGATATGTATTTGTAATTCCGTTCAATAATTGTAACGAAGTAACACTAAATAAATCTCGTATGGTCGTTATCCGTCGAATGACAACAATATTATACATTCAGTCTGAAAGATTTCATACGTAAATTATTGAAGGATTTCCGATAAACGAATTCTTAATTTGATAGACAAATAATAATTAATTTTTCGACCATCTCATCTAGCATAAATCAATAGAACCGTTATAAGAGAAATAATTATAGATATCAGATTAAATCCAGCGACGCAGTTTCATCAAATTGAATATATTAAATGACTTGCTGCATAAAATTGTTATGTAAATCTTGATGCCCTTGTCGACGATATTCGTGCTATTTTAACTTTATGAAACTTTATTTTCATATAAACCGCATAAGTTTTCATTTTTTTTTATATAGAAATAAAATATTTTTAGTGAAATTAGTGCGTTTTGTTATGATAAAATTAGTTTTATATATATAACGTAATAATTTATAAATAATTTATAAAATAACTCCAAGCAACATATTTTTATACCATTTATTTTATACCATTTATATCATTTAGTTTTTCTTATTCAATTTTATATTATATAAGATACAAATTTCGATAAAAAAAATGTTTTCAAACACCATTTCATATCATATAGAAGTAATCCTATATAACAATAACGTTAAGTACAGTATTTATATATCAGTCTTTAAATTGCAAATGCATATAATTTTAAATATAATTTTGCAAATATGATTATGTAAGCATCGTTATTTATCTTCTGTGGATTATATAAGCACTATAATTTTTACATATGTATACATGTGTGCTATATATATATTTACGAACATATAATGTATATAACAATAATTTATTGATTTATGACAAGCAAAGTAACAAAGTTGATAATAATATCACATAATATTATATAATATCACATAATATCACATAATATTAGATTAAAAGCTTTTGCATAAGAAAGATTATTAATACATTACTATATAGAAATAGGTTGTCTGATAATATTTCGATAATATCGTTAATACTTTTCAGTCAGTCATATCTTATCACAAATTATTATAAAAGAATTAGAGTATAATTTTCAAATATTAGGAGTAGTAAAAAGAAATCCATTATTTTTGCATGAAATTGAATGGCAAAATAATGGATTTCTTTTACTACACCTAATAATATGGAATATTATTGATCGATATTGTTATCTATAGATCGGTGTGAATATTCATTATCATTTAGAAATTTCAATTTCTTTAAAAGACATGGTATTATACATATACTACCTATTCCAATATTCGGCACTATAATACCACCTATATTTTTTCGAATATCATTTATTATAATATCATTATTCATCGATTATTTTCTAAACATATATATAATTCAATAACATATATATAATTTCAATCCAAATACAAAGTATTATGGATTCTACTTGATGATAACTCCAGTTATCTTCTTACTTCACAATCCAGAACTCATTAAGAATATCCTCGTTAAGAATTTTGAATCATTTCCAAATCGTTTTGATTTTTCTGGTTTGGAATGATCCTTTATGTAAAAACAATTTATTTTCTCTTTGTGGAGAAAAATGACGGAATGTAAGAAATCTGTTGATCCCTCTTTTACGTCTAGCAAGATGAAAATGATGTACTAAGGATTTTACAAAATTTATAACATTGCTAGCAGATGAAAGGAATATAAACACGAAAGATGCATTTTCTAAATAAACAAATGACGTCATCGCCTTATGTGCTTTCGGAATCAAAATAAATTCTATGAAAGATCCAACAAACGAGTTTTATATTAACAGTAAGAAAATAGTATCTAATTTTAAAGAGATTCGTTTAAAGTTAAAGTTAAAGTTTCTTCTTCTTAGAACTTTTCCAAAATTTTCGCAAATTCTCAATTTGAAAATTGTGGACGATTATTTGTCGGATCTCTTCAAGGACATTGATTTAAAGACTACAATCGCCACTCGCGACGCAGAACATATTACACGGATATGCTACAGTTAATAATGAATATCAGAGACAAAGGAGGTCATAAAGAACTAAACATTGATGACATGATTACGCAAGCGTTCATCATTTTCCTCGGCGGTTTCAAGACCAGTTCCACTGCAATGTGCTTCGCTCACGAAATAGCAGCTAATCCAGAAATTCAGTTGAAATTGCAACAAGAGATCGACAAAGTTTTGAAAGAATCGAACAGAGAAGTATCTTACGAAATCATTAATCGACTAAAATATTTAGATGCGATAATAAACGAGATTCTGAGATTATATAGAGATTATATAGAGATTCTCCATTTCTTATCTTAGAAAGAATATGCGAAAAAGAATGAATGACCTTATAAATTACCATCCACATTGTCTGACGAAAAACTTGTTATCCTGAAAAAGGGTATGACTTCTGGCCTTCGCAATTCAACGTGATGAAAAGTATTATGATAATCTGAAGAAATTTGATCCAGAAAGATTTTTAGACGACAAAATGCACAATTCTTCATGTTGCCATTCAGATTAGGACCGAGAATGTGCATAGCTAATAGATTTGCCATGCTAAAAAAAATCAAGAGCTTTCTGTTCACTTATTAGCACGATGTGAGCTGAAATCTTCTGCAAAAACTGCGTCTCCAATAAAATTTTGTAAAGGTCTGATGATAATGCTGAAGAATAGATTCTGATTAAATATTCAGTGTAAGAAAGATTAGCATCCTGCGCTGAAATGTACCATTATAGTGGATAATTAAGCCTTAAGGAAATCTTAAAGCAAAGGCTGGAACTCTGATGAAGTCACCAAAATTCGCTGTTTTTCAAGCGCATTGACATGTCTTTATATACTACCATACCAATATCTTACGCAATCTATGATATATGCACATTCCTGTTAATTTTCATATAACAATTCGTCGCGATAAAGCGTCTAAGTTTAATTTTAAGAACTCAATTTTATTTGTTCGTGCAAACTACGTGTTTGTGGATTATTATTTCGTACAAACAAATTGCAAAATTTTTTTATAAAGCAAATGTCACGATTTGACAGTTCGAGACGCCATGTTACACCAAGAAATGGTAAAAAATATATCAATTTCGAAATTTTTGATCGTTCTCGGCATAAATTCCACCTTACAAACACATATTAATGTGTATATTTCAATCCTGGAAAAGAATTTTTGAATCTGTGAAAGAGAAATAAGTATTTGTTATACAAAATTATATGATTTAATCGGTAAGACAATTTTAGGATTCCCTAAAACATTTCAAATAATAACACAGTTTT
>NW_017259190.1:2671834-2672126 GCF_001594045.1 Atta colombica
TTTATCATGTAATATCAATTCGAAAATTTTTCCATCAGAATGATTACCGATATATTACTATATTGGAATAAGTTGTACGAGCAACGACGCGCGTAAGACATACCGCAAATACTTTCAAGTTAATCACATCTTATCACACGTAGATTTACAAAGGAACTATAGCAAGATTTTCAAACAACATGGAATATTGGTCGATACTGTTATCTATAGTGATCAGTGTGATGAGTATTCATTATCTTTTTAGAAATTTTAATTTCTTTAAAGTTATGTATATATATATATATATATATAT
>NW_017259190.1:2673725-2684357 GCF_001594045.1 Atta colombica
ATATATATATATATATATATAAACGTAATAATTTATATTAGATAATAAGATGCACAGTTCTTCATGGTATATGCCATTCGGATGTGAGCCGAGAATGTGCATAGCTAATAGGTTTGCCATGTTGGAAATCAAAGTCTTGCTGTTTCACATATTAGCGCGATATGATCTGAAATCCTGCATAAAAACTATGTCCCCAATAAAATTTTGCAAACATTTCATGATAATGCCGGAGATTCTGGTTAAATATTCGGCGTAGAAAAGATAAGCATTCTGCGCTAAAGGCTACTGTAGTGGGTAGTTAAACCATAAAAAGCATTTCATTAATAACATAGGTTTTATTCTACTTATGCTTTTTTATATTTTATACTGTTAAGAAATAAAAAATAGTAAATAGAAGAATTTTATTTTGCCGTGAAATATCAAATAAGTTTTTTATTTCCATATATATTAATGTAAATAATGAATTGTTTGCCTTTCTTATTTACGAAAAAAGTTATTTTAAATAGTATTTCTATAGACGCATTCTCTAAATAAATATTACTATTGAATCTATTTTCATTTTTCCTTGCACTAAAAATATATATTTATTTTTATTATTTTCTATTTCAATTAATTATTTTTCCAAGCACAGGTCACTAGATATTTAAATATTATATATTCGATTATATATACGTAAATATATATCACTATACTTTTATAAATTTTCAAATGTACAAAAATGATAAAACTATATTTAAGGCATTTCCTCATTTTAGCATATGATAGTTTTTGTTTTCAATTCTTCAATTCTTAGGACTGTATTCTATGGCTGAACTAGTGCATATTTTTGAAATGTAAAATGAGTTAATATATATATTTGATATTTGTCGAAAGTGAGATAGTATATATTTGATATTTGTCGAAAGAGATAAAGAAATTTCTAGTGTAGCCTAATGCAGAAATAGAAAACAAATAACTTGAGTGCAATGCTTATCAAGTAATATCGAGTGAATTGAATGATTAGAATGATATATTCTCATCTGTATGATGCAATGGAAATCAAGGTCCAAATGATTTTTAACAATAAGTTATTACGTCAGAATTGAAGATAAAAGTAAAAAAGTGAACAGAGTTGTAAATTCGAAATGATGAAGAAATTATGTCAATAATAAAAATCAACAAAGAAATTTAGATCAAAGTAGATATCTATATATGTATGCTATTAACAATATGTATATTTTAATAAGAAGAACTTCTATGTGTACTTTAATATACATTATATGTTACGTAATCCGTTAGAGACTAGTTATTACATACTTCGATGCAATATACTTACGTGAGAATTAATTCTGTGTACAATGAAAAATACAATCATTCTACATAATTTATTCATTTGAATATTGATAAAATAAAAAATTAAGTTTGTATTGATAAATTATAAGCTACATAATTGTAAATAATCAAATTAAAACCAGTGATGCAGTTTTATATTCATATAAATGACCGTGTAGAGTTTTTACGTAAATTTTGATACTTTTATGCACGATAAAACATTCATTTCACACCAATAAACAGTTAATAACAATAAACGTAATGGATAAACATGCAGATAAGAAATTTAAAGTAAAATAACAAAAAATTTACGTTTATAATGTTATTTTATAAACTGTAAGATTTTATAAAATCAGTGAAAAATGTACAAAAGCCTATCAGAGCCTACATCAGCTGTTCGGATGCACAGAAAATTTTTTTATTTTCGTGTGAATGTAACAAAATGAATAAAATACACGTTTTAACCTTCAATTCAGATCCTTATCAATATAAAATATAAATCGAAATTTATATTATTATTGTATAATATTATTGATAATATTAATATTTTTGATAATCATTGGGCTATTCATTACATAGCTAATTGGTATTTGGATAAAGAAGAACGAACTAAATTGTCGGGAATCATCAACTTGGAATTTGCGTTATTTATGTAATTTCGATTTATATTTTATATATTGATAAGACTCTGATGGGCTCTTTTACATTTTTCACTGATAGATTCTTTCGAGCCTCATTTTATATATTTGTTTATTTTATAAAATATTTTATAAAATATTGTTTTCATATAAACTCTAAATAAAATTGTGATATTTTCAATGGGATTAGTGCATTTTTAAAAAATAAAATTAATTTTAAATATATACAACGTAATAATTTATAAAATAAGCAAATATATCTTGATACATCATTTATTTTTCTTATTTTATTTTACATTACGTCACATACTTCTTCAAAATATATTGGCTTCGTAATCTAACGTGACGAAAAATATTATAATAATCTGAAAAAGAGTTTGATCCAGAAAGATTTTTAGACGACAAAATGCACAGTTCTTCATAATACCTGCCATTCGGATTAGAATCATGAATGTGCAATTCTCTTTTACCTAATCGAATCTTGATCAAAATTACAACTTTGTCAGCTAGTAAGGTCAGACAACGCTTGTCTATTGTTGGAGACCCTTTCACGTTGCCGAAAAGGTGATCAATGTAAGTACTACTTGCCACGTCCGTTCGTTGTAACATGTTCGTATCTCGATCGGGGTCTTATTTCTGTGGAGGACGTGGTAAGTGAATCGGGCCGAGTTGCACAATTTTTCCTCTCCTCCCTCTCTCTTCCTCGCGTCCTCTCTTGTATCGAGTAAGCGATGGAGGAGAGGAAAACGTCACGAGAGAACACAACCTGCACTCCCGTCTAATGAATAGTTGGGTCAAACTGCTGCCTTGGTAAATGCTGAGAATTAACCGTCTGCTTCTTGACATTTTGCTCGGAAGAAGATCCTCTCCTTTCGGAGACTCTTTCTTGCGATCTGTCTAGCTTTGTTGTACTCTTCTTACCCCTTCTCTTCTTTTAATACCAGCCATTAGATCGCACGATGCGATAATGGTGTAAAACTTAGAGAAATTTTATAAACTATAATATTGTAATAAAAAAAATGTTATTTTTATCCCCCTAAATAAATTATAATTTCTCGGTAGCTGATATTGATCGAAATTCTTCGTGGACTATTCTGAGAAGATAGCTATTAATCCTTGTTTGGATATATATGGCATGTATTCATCTAACTTAATGTGAATAGCAAAAGATATAATAAGGATATAATAAATAATGTTAAATAATGTTAAATAATAAATAATGTTATACAGTCGATTCGAAAGATGAACATCATTCTTCTGAATAATATTATGTCTACCATTAAATAAATTATATAAAATAATTATAATAAATTTTAAATAAAACCATTATTCACATTCGTGGATACGACACAATACTAACAGCTAAAATCTCCGTTTAATTATTTCATTAAAAACCGAAGTCCATTCACACACGCGAGAGAAGATTCTTCACTTTCCAAGATCTCTTTTTCTTTCGTTTTTTTTCAACTTATCATCCTTTTTATCAAGGTTGTTTGATAATGACCGATAATCAATGACCAGAAAAAAAGATGCATCGAAGAACGCGTTCGTAGAAATCTAAGACCGTTTAATCGCGGAAGATTAGTCGCTTAATAGTAGCAATCTCTTTTCTCGCAATAGGAATAGAACACATATAACCACGATATGTGGTTTTTCAAAGAAACGATCATTCCGCGTGTGTCTAATTCCCAGAATCTCGTCGGTATTGAATAAAAAATAAGATAAATACAGTTTTTAATTTTGTATGCTTTTTCTTTCTTCCTTTTCTGTTCGAAACGTTATCTGTATATGCATGTTTAATATGTGTGTATTTATTTTGTATGCCACGCTGAATATACACGATTGTAGCGTCTTGATTTAATACCATATCGGGTCTTCGAATTAGCATAGCCCGAACGAGCAACGCAGTCAACGCATGAAATAGCCCGAAATAAAACGGAGACTAAATGTAGTCGTGATCTAATAGCCTTGGTATTCTATGCGAACGAAAGTGGCACTCCTCGTATCTCAAAATAGCGAAACATTACTCGATGAATTTCCATAGCACGCAATTCCCTTAAGTCTGTGCAATGGATGTACACTCACATTAATCCTTTTTTCAACTATTTTTTATGCAATTTATTACAGCTGAAAAATATGCAAATTTAGATTATTCCATGACTTAATATAATTTCTCAATAATTTAATAACATACACGCAACCTTACATAATAAATCTCATTTACTTGTGCTTTTAATTCAATCTTCCTAAGAGGTAAATCTTGTTTATTTTATTGATGCATAAGATTGTATATCGTATAATATATTTAAATTAATTTATTACTTAAATAAAATTGATAATAAAATTAGAAAACTAATAATTAAGATTTGCACAGAAAAAGAATTTATATAAAACAATTATAAAAGCTAAGAATAAAGTTAAAATAAATATAAAATTGCTAAAGCCCTGGTGAAATTACAGTAACAGTAAGATGATGAGTTATGTTTCAAGTTGTGAATGCATAATCATATCTCCCACGCAATTCAAAAACTTATTGATTATATTGGACGCATTTCAACAAGCAGAATGCGGTCATCATGATTGTACATCGGGTATTCAAATAACTCAATAACGAAAATACCTCCCACACAAACATATGTGACTATTAACCTTTTTAAAGGTTAATAACCTTTTTAAAGGTTCCTTACAACAGACGTTTTGCAATTTGGTTGTAAAACGAATCGTCCGAGTGAAAGTGCTCTTTTATCATACAAATAATTCTGTTGTTTCTTTTCGACTTTTAATTTAAAATGACAAGCAATATAAAATCTTTCTCGGCTATTAGCCAAAGTGTAAAAATATTGCTAAAAGTATTAATGTAATAGCAAATCTTTCAAAATATCCATGTATGTGTATGTCTAAATATTAATAATCAACAATAATTTAAAAAATATCCAATTTCATGAAACTGAAAATTCTTGGAAGCTAGGTTTTGATTTATGAAAACATTTAAATAATAAACGAAGTAGTAGATATCTTTTCATCGCGCTAATTAAAACAAGTTCTTTTTGTTAATACTTCGCGATTATAAATCACCACGATTATGCGCAATTAATACCTTATAAAATTCGCGGTAGCACGTCACACTGATTCGCCTGAACGCACAGAGTCACTTTCACGCGTGAACACCAGCTGCGTAACGAGATTAAACCTGGTGTCATGATCTTCGTGTGCATAAGTTGCGTACTCTCGAACGCATTAATTTGATCGCTGCAGGTGTATCGAACGAGCTATTCTGTTGTCTACCTACACCAAAGGCGCCCGCCTTTAATTCATGTGACTTGTGAGAGCGTTACATGATTTAAACGTATAGCAAAGCATTAATACGATGTACATACTAAACGAGTTTCTCTGTGTCTCATTGATTTTCTTCTATGCAGTTATAAAGACCCCAATTTAGCTCCAAGTGTTAAATATAAAAAATAAAAATCTATTTGCATAAATATAACTAAAACATATAATTATAATTTTAGATATAACATATTACTCTTATTATTTTACTATTCAATAAAAACTCTATAAATACTACAATTGACGTTTATTTATTTGATAAAGATA
This sequence comes from Atta colombica, assembly GCF_001594045.1. Taxonomy (NCBI): domain Eukaryota; kingdom Metazoa; phylum Arthropoda; class Insecta; order Hymenoptera; family Formicidae; genus Atta; species Atta colombica. Next base: position 2,679,272 of record NW_017259190.1, read on the forward strand.
TATAATTACATTTACAAAAATATTTTATAAATTAAAAAAAAATATATGCAGTTTTTATATAACAATTAATACTTCATGTAAAAAAGAAAAAGGCGAAGGTTATGATTATATTTGAATGCCTAATAATATTTCTATAAACATTTTAAATATACATACATTTAAGTAGTACATCTTACATCTTTTATCGTCGTTTTAATTAATGTATTCAAGTATTGAAAATAATAAGGTTCTCTTCTCACAAAAAAAGAACGAAGCCTCGACAGTAGCTCGTGATTTTCGCTCACTCTTGTAATTTACGTTCGTTGTCATCGAGAAAATGTTTTCTCCCCTTGTTCACGTTTAATTACTCGCGCGCGTGAGTAATACACGAAATTAACATGCTTATGAACGTGACAGACCGTCTTGGGACGAGCGGTAAGGATGCGATGTCTTAACGTGAAATTACATAATAATGAGGGAACGCGCATGAAGATATGTCTCTCGGCTTTGTTTCTCATTAATTGTAACGTACATTAGTTAATGAGATTAAAAAGAACTTAAGCAATAAATTGCGTATATCGTCAAACGTACAGAATATCGTTTCTTTTCCAACGATAAAACAATTTCAATTTATCGACAACGTATAATTTGTTATTTATTTATTTGCGTTATGACTTTATGTTGTGATCTTATTAATGGCTTTTGAAATTCATCCAATGTTTTAATTACTACACTTTATATATTTTTGTATTTTTTTAAAGAATTAATTACAGTAATTAATGAAGACTTGGTGTAGTCGAAACGTTCTACGATTTTTTATTATGTCTTTGAAAAATTAATTATCAATATTGTTATACTAAACTAGTTTTAAATTTAGATCTTTTATATGCACGTGGCTGATCTACTCTTATTATTATTGTTTTCATGGAATTGTTATTACAATTCCATGAAAATGATATTTATATTAATTTTAATTATTCTGTTTTATTTGATTCTTCGGTAGAAGATTGAGAAATCAAAATTTTCACCGTTAATATAATATAAACACATATGACGATACAAAACAATTTTTTAAAACAATCTGATGATTTTAAATAAAATTTTTTCTTAATAGAGTAAAAAATGAGTTAAAAAAGGAAGAAAAAAATAGGATATAAGATTTTTATCTAATTTATTTCGTTAATATTGTTATTTATATTTATTTAGTAATAAAAAAATACAAATATTAATATAATTATTTGTTAATTAATTTGGATCTTAATTCATAAACTGCTTTCAGATTAAAAGAACTAGAGAACGAACTCTGTGGATTAAATACAGTTCAGTACTCTTTTTTTTAATTCTCAAAAACGAATTCTTTCGCTTAACTCTCGTATCACGTTTAAGCAGTGGTCAAATTACTATAATCTCATGACCACTGTTGCTCAGCAAAGCATGCGTCAGTCAATTGCTTTGAATAGTCACAAACAACAACGAAAATCACGACGACGATGAATCGAGTTGGCGTTATCATCGGAGGAGTACCTTGATTAATGCAACATCAATTCTCAATACATACGAGATAGGAAATTCAGCTGAACGAAATTACAGTAATAACATTCTCTTCGCGCGCTTGAATGCTTCTGTGCCGACAGAAAGAGCGACTAAAAGAGCGAGAGCAAGAGAGAAAGAGAGAGAGAGAGAGAGAGAGAGAGAGAGAGATATGAAAAGAAAAAACACAGATGATTGCAGAAATAGATGCACACGGCACGCAAATGCAGCTCTACGCTGCGGCCGCGACGGACGAGATGCAAGAACGAGAGCGACACAGATAAAGGATCGCTCTCGCGCGCGCAACGCTGAGACTATCATCGTTCGTATCCGCCGCCGTTGTCGGTCACCGTTGATTTAAGACGCTTGTCGCGGCGCCCGGTTATTGCGATCGTTAATCGACGTTTCGTAGCTTAGTTGCAATTAAGCCCGACGGGCGCACCAATCGGACGGCGCGGCACGACGACCGGACGCATTAACGCACGCGATGCCGATGATGCCGCGTGCTTCTCCCTCTCTCTCTCCCTCCTCCCCCTTTCTGCCCCTCCTTCGCCTTTTTCCCTCTCTCTCTCTCTCTCTCTCTCTCTCTCTCTCTCTCTCTCTCTCTCTCTCTCTTTCTTTCCTCTCTCTCTCTTTCTCTCTCTTTTCCTTCCCTCCTTTTCTTCTCTCTCCCTCTTTGGCGTAATCGTCACAATTATCGATGATGACGGATCGTTCCGTCACACGCGCTAATTATCGTCAGCCAAGGCGGTCGCGTAGCTCCGCGTTGCTGTGGGCGTAAATCGCGCTCGCACAACGAAGCGCAGGCTGGCGCTCTCGTGCACGGAGGATTTTTATCTCTGTCCCTTCGGGGTGCCGAGCAACGCGCAACATTTACATCCCCGGGCAGTTCTCTTCCGCGCACGCCGCAGCCCGCCACCGTCATCGTTCGAGTCCGAAGCAAGATCGGCACAGTAATTTTTCTCCGTTATCTATCACGCGTTCATGTTACATAACGATCGTGCAAATCGCTCGATTTTAGAGCCCATTCGCATCGGAGTGCAGAACACGCTCGCGTGTTCCTTATGTATGCGATCCGTTCATCGCTATCGATAATTGACGCATTATTGAAAATTGTTAAATTTTAACAAGCACACGTCTCCAAGGGTTTAATTGTTATGTAAATAACACATGTTAATGTCACAATGATGACGTATGATGAGACTGCTCGTCGAAGACATCACGCGAACTTCGCTCAATATACTCCTGTTCGTCGCATAGTTTGCCACAACATGTATGTGTACAATAGATATGTATACGTGTCTTCGCTCTTTATTTACTAATTATTCTATCGCCGCCCGAGGCGTCGTCGTGAATCGCATGTCGGAGAACGCGACCAAGACCGAAAGAAAAGAGTAACACGTCCGGTGACGCCGGCAAAAAAGAAATTAAAAGATGACAGGGTTGTTTGCATAAGGCGACGTGTAATCATTACAATTATCGATGCTGACAGATTATTCCGTCAACTAACGTTGAATTGTAATTAGCGGTGCGCGATTGCCGCCAGTATCAGCCCGGTTAGCAACGAGGTTCGTTACGTGAAAAGGAGAAGTTAATGTTCCGTTAAGACGCCTTTAACGTTTGAAATCGCGCCAGATAGAGATTACATAGTGAATAATTCGCAGCGTAGTTAACGGTACTGCACTATTTGCCTAATAAAGAGACTCGCAGAAATGCTCTCTTTCTCTCTTTCTCTGTCTCTTTCTCTCTATATCTAGTAGAAACTCCTTGTATCTGATCCACGAGAGACGGAACGAAGGCGGTGGCACACCGTAAACGGTCTTTGGATGGGGACTCGACAAATTATATGCAAATTACACTTGTCACATGGAATTATTGCACGTGGCAAATACGAATATACGAACACGGTAGAGATTGCGAGCGTGTTATTACCCCTCGACGCAATATATATCGCTGTACGTCGCATTTCAGGTAATAATCGCGTTCAATCCTTTATCTTCTCTCGTTCATCTTTTGTGATAATTATACGAAATGAATATAATTTGCCTAGACGTAACACAGGCATCGCAACTTTGATGTATACATACGTAACATTTCCACCGGATAATAACACGTTACAAATTTTAGATAGCGATTTACTGACAAAAGTAAGGGGGAGATTTAATTTTCTCTCGGTACACGAAGCGAAAGTAGGTAAGTTTGCGCGGCCCATTTTCGTCGAAAGGAGGGCCTCGCGTGCCACGTCAACGTGAAATTAATTCTCGTGTCGGATTAATCGAGAACAAGATCGTCTGCGAGTTGATTCCGAGGTCCTTAACCCGTCTGCCGCGACGCGAACGCGTGACGTCATCGAAGATATAAGAAGATGACGCGATCGGCCAATCGTGTGGGTTAACCTGCTAAGTTAGCGCCTTTCGATCCTTGTCAAGCACATCTAGCGGTATGTATTTACATACACAGCGTATGTTTATCAGATATCCGGAGAGAAACTTGTTACGCACTCGAAAACATGTTAAATATATCATTATTATTATTATATTACGTTGTTTATAATCAAATTCAAACTAATAAACAAAGCTTTTGAATATCAATGCTGTTGTAAATTTTTTTTCTTCTTGGGTAATGAATTCTTCTAACAATTCTTTTATAGAATTCTTCTATAAAAATTAGATCTCAAATAAAATTTAGTAAAACAAAGATTGAATTGAAAGATAAAGTTTTCTAGCATTCTTTCCTTATATATTTTTATTTATAAAAAATATAGATTATAGACGCAAAAAGTCAATATCTTTACAGTCGCTTGTCTATTTATTTAAAAATTAATTATTTCTATTGAAATAATTAATATTACATGTAAGATTGGGAGAAAGAGAAAGAAAAAAAAATTTTTCAAAATAATTATATAAAAAATTGACAAATATATGATTTTTTTAATTATTTTGGAAAACAACAAAGATTAATACGAAAATCATATCGATAATCTAGATTTTCAATGTATCCAGAAGAGCCTATATATATATAGACGTGCTCAATGCCTCGCCTAGGAGAACTAGCGAGCGAACGCGCGGGCGCATTGCTTACATTCTAACTCGCCGTCGTGTTTAATGGCGCAACGAGTCCGAACTCGCGTGGCGAGCTAGTCTAACCCGAGGCAACCCCCGATGGGACTAAATAGGTATTGGCGAATGAGAGATGCGTGGGAAGTCGGGGTCCGGCGGCTACAGTGGTGGGCGATCTGCCTACGTTTCGCTGAATAATAAATCTGGACTGGGAGGCCCCTCTGTTCACGATCTAAATAGGTTCGCAGACGACGCTGTTTACGCCGACATCGTGCTAACTCTCCGAGAAATCTCTCGCTCTAATTGGCGTCGAGCTGCGAAGTTGATCAGCAAACATGCATTTATTGGCTCATATATACAGAAGTAAAGCAAATGTTCCTCACATGATCCTCCAGAACATGATATTTTTGATATTAAAAAAAAAAACATAAAATACAGTATTCTTTACAGATAATATTTAGTTTTTTTACTACAGTCATTGTTTTGAGTTTCACATTTATAAAAATTCAGTTTAATAT
>NW_017259190.1:2684457-2706231 GCF_001594045.1 Atta colombica
AATTTTTTTTATTAATAAAACTCTTAATACTTTTGATTTTATTCAAAACAATTATTTAATATTGAAAGTATTTATTCTTCGCTTCGTCTCAATAATTTGTTATCGATAATTTCAAATTTTTATTACCGGAAGTATAAGGTTATACTTTAATAGGTTATACGATAATTTGCATGCCTACAATATCAATTACATAGCAACAATATCAGAAACAACGAAATCTACGTGACATTTGTTCCAGTTATCGAAGATCAATGAAGATAATGACCACGCGGTCGAAGATCAAATTAAGGTGAATTTTTCATGAATTGTATTGAGAAATTAACTGTAAATGTAGTTTACACATTATTCAGTTATCCTGGAGCAACGATATTTCAAGTACAATTTGATCTTTAGTAATCTGACATCCAAAATGTTTATCGAAACGCCCATCAATGATTCATTGTGAATTTTTCTTTACCTACCAGTATGTTTGCCATATATATCTTCGCAAAGGTCGTAAACGGTTAATTATCGAATCTAATAATGCGTTTTCAGCCTAGAGCAGGTGTAATTTTATCAACTGCTAACGGTTGTTTCATATGATTATGCTCAGTTTAGACAGGTTTACTTTATACAATCGTTCTCAATTATATACTTAAGCATGCATCTAATTGTCCAATAAGTTTACGATTATGCTTTCGGGATATTTCACCGTTATAAAATCGGACAGTGTTTTAGATGTTTAATCAATAATAAATATCATGTACAAGAAACTTCTAAATATAAAATATTTTCTCGATTTTTATTATCTTGTTAAACAATTTTTTTAGATCATAAATATTCTTAGAAAAAATTGAGTACCTAAGGAACACACCAAGTCAAGAGAAAGTCAAAATAATTTTGACGTCATAAAAGTTAAGAAGATAATTTTTCATTACAAAATATGAATGTTTATTAATGTTAAGAATAAAGTTATTTTGATTTTTTGTTAACTTTTACATGTTCTTAGGGTAAATATTGAATATATTAAAATGATACATATTTTTTTTCATTTTTATATCATACAATACAATTAGCTTCAATACAAATTTACTGTATACAAATATATCTATAAAACACTGATAAACAATGATATCTGATAAAGTCACTTGCGTGACTCGAACTATCGATAATAAAAATTTCGAGGGGCATTAAACAGGTTGTTAAATATACTTTACGATAAGAGCTAATCTCGATGTTGATACACTTAACAACATTTCCCTTTTGATGATCGACAGGCGTAACGTGATTTTTACGCATCGTCGGTGAGAACATCGACACGCTAAGTGAAACAGTGCACACAATTAGCTTGATTATTCTGAACTGATTATCATTCGACATTCCATTACATTATGGTCGCTAACCGCGTGACCATACGTATGTAACAACGCGACAATCGTCGTGACTATGAGAGACATATCATAATTGGCGAATTATATCTTCGTTTCTACTTATCGCGATGCAATCGCCGTGATGACTTTAATGCGTGGAACAAAGATACAACTTCGATGCATGTAGAATGAATGGCACGTATAGAATGAATGACGACATCAATACGTGAAACGAATGGCAGATCGATGCGAACAACTTTGATATGATTTGTCGCGCTCCGCAAGATGTGAAATGATCAACTCAAAAGTCAAGAGTTTCAAGTTCAAGTCTTATCAGATATAAAATAATTTTGCAGATGCAATTTAAATTGTGTATTGTGATTAAGTAAAACAGAAGATTTTTAGAAAACATTGACTCATTCATCTCTTAAGGAGAATATTATTTAGAAGAATAAAAAGATAATAAGTATATAGAAAGTGATTATAAAAACTAATTAATAAAAACTATCTAGAGGTTAGATACAGAATCTTAAAATAAAAAATTTTTTACGGTTCACGAATTGATAGAAAAAAAAACGACAATAAAATAAAAAAGATAGACTTTTTATTTTATTTTTTTATTTGCTATTTATTTGCACTCATTGCGTCTAGTCTAGAATAAACTATTACTCATTTAATTTTTTATGTCTACATGTAGCTAATTTTTTTATATATATTACTAGAAGAAGTAAACTATTATATTAGCGATTAACAACTGACTAAAAAAAAAAAAACTAAACAACAATTGTGACACCACATTTCTATTTCATGATTAAATAAGCATGAGATTCAATTTATCCTTGGTTATAAATTATTAATTTTTTTTGACATTAACTTCTTATCCTGATACTATTGTTGATGTTGTTTGTCTATTGCATCCACGATGAAAAGGAATGGATTCCTTCATACAGGGTAGACTTCGTTATTTTTCAGAAATTTATCGATAAACGATCATGTTCAAATTAAAACTTACGGATCCCTGAAACATGGCACACACTATTATCATCAAGACCAAGAACACGACTGATATTCTCATATTGCAATCTTGAGCTACTGTTTAATCTGAACGTTTATATCGCGTCACGTCATAGTAGCAATATTTATACTGCGCCGAATAATGATCTATTTGTTAAGGATTGACAATGATAAATGACACACACCTGTTTTGTTATCTGTGTAGCCTATTATGTTCCTTTATAACAAAAATAATTATTTTACAAAACATGGATATATATATTCCGCATTCTTTTAAGCAGGTGTCGCTGATAAGAGGTTGTTATCATGTATGCAGGCGAAAATGACGTCTGACAAGTACATTCAAACAAATTCCGATCCAATAGAAAAAAAAATATGATAATTAAAATTTTACGTATCATACGTATACAACAAAGTGACAATCGTCGTGACTGTGAGAGATACGTGTCATAATTGGCAAATTATACTTCGCTTCTGCAGAAAACTACTTCTCTCTACTTCGCTTATCGCGATGCAATCATCATGATAATTTTGATGCGTAGAACGAAGCTGCAACTTCGATGTGTACAGAACGAACAACGCAGATGACATCAATGCATGGAATGAATGGCGTATCAGCGCGGACAACTTCGTGGTGCAATATGTAAGATGACCAACTCAAAAGTCAAGAATTTCAGATTCAAGTCCTACCAGATATAAAATAATTTTTCAGATACAATTTAAATTGGGTATTGTAATTAAGTAATACATAAAATTTTTAGGATCAGAAAATACTGATCCATTCATTTCTTAAAAAGAATATTCTTAAGAATTTCTTAAGAAGAATAAAAAGAGATAATAAGTACATAGAAAGTTTGATTAATAAAAATTATCAAGAGATTAGATATTCCTGATATAGAATCGTGAGTTTAAAAAACTGTCTAGGGATTTGATAGAAAAATAAAATGACAATAAAAAAATAAATGTTTTGTTTTATTTTTTATTTTATTATTTATTTGCACTCGCTGTGTTTAGTTTAGGGTAGACTACTACCCGTCCAATTTTTTTATCTTTATCTTTAGCTAATTTTTAAATGTAATTATTAAAAGAAGTGAGCGTTATATTATTGATTCACCAATTGACTAAAACAAAAACTAGACAACAGCTATGTAAGACACAACATTTCTATTTCATGATTAAATAAGCATAAGGTTCAATTTATCTCTAGTTATGGAATAACATCCTTTCTCCCGATTTTCCCCATTTTCTGATAACTGCGTTGTTGTTGTTCTTGCTGTTATTCTTGTTCTCTATTGCGTCCAATAATAAAAAAGAGAATCCTTCGCATAGAGTAGAACTTCGTTATTCTTCCAAGATCAAGAATACCACTGATATTCTCATATTGCAATCTAGCGCTACTACTGCTTGATTTGAACATTTACATCGCGTCACATTATAATAATAATATTTATATTGCGCCGAATAATAATCTATTTATTAAGGATTAATGGCAATGATAAATAGCACATCTGTTTTGTCATTTATGTAATCTGTTATCAATTATCTTCTTTTACAACAATATAATATATTAAATATTTTACAAGACATGAATATGTTCCGTATTCTTTCAGACGCTAATAAGAAATTGTTATCATGATAGAGGCGAAAGTGACGCCCGACAAGCATATTCAAACGAATTCGGATGTAATAGAAAAAAACATGATAATTAAAAACTCTGCGTATTATATCTATATGTAGCAACGTGACAATCGTCGTGATTATGAGAGATACGTGTCATAATCGGTGAATTATATATTCGCCTCTGCTTATCGTGATGCAATCGCCGGATGCTTAGAACGAACGCCGCGTCAAAAATCATGAGTTTCAAGTTTAAAACTTACCATATATAAAATAATTTTCCAGATACAATTGAAATTGTACATTGTGATCAAGAGCAGAAGGTTTTTAAGAACAGCAAATATTGACTTAAGAATATTCATCTCTTAAGAAGAATAAAATAAAGATAACAATATAGAAAATCTAATATATAGAAAATAATATATAGAAAATCTAATTAATAAAAACTATCTAGAAGCTGAATATTCTTGATACAGAATTCTGAATTAACTGTAGGGATTTGGCAGAAAAAGATAATAAAAAGATAAATGTTTTATTTTATCTTATTTTTTATTTGCTATTTTTATTTGCATTCGCTGTGTTCAGTCTAGAGTGGACTACTATTAATTTCATTTTTTGTCCTTTAGCTAATTTTTTGGTATAGATACTACTAGATAAAGTGAGCGTTACATTACCAATTAACTAAAGAACTAGACAATAGCTATGTGAGACACAACTTTCCTATTCTATGATTAAACAGACATAAGATTCAATTTATTCCAAATATATTGTGCCTGGGCCAAAACCTATGATGTTGCTGCTGTTGTTGTTGTTGTTGTTGTTGTGGTTCGTCTACGTCCACCTCTTCCACAAGGAAGAGATTCCTTCGTACAGAGTACAACTTCGTTATTTTTCAGAAATTTATCGATAAACAATTATATTTAAATTAAGACTTACAGATCCCTGGAACATTGCACACACTACTATCATCAAGACCAAGAACATCATTGATATTCTCATATTGTACTACTCTTATATTGCTAATGGTTGCACTGTAAATGTCACCTAGCGTTACGTCGTAGCAATATTTATACTGCCCCGGTAGAATAACGATCTATTTATTAAGGCTTGACAATAAATAATGGTACACGTATTTTTTTATCATTTGTACCATATATAGCTCATTGTCAATTATGTTCCTTTATTACAAAAATAATTATTTTTCAAAATGGGTATGCCGCGGTCTTTCAAGCATATGTTGTTGATGAGAGATTGTTATCATGCGGAAATAATGTCCGACAAACATATTCAAATAAATTCCGGTGTTAATAAAAAAATGATAATCAAAATTCTACGTACCATACGTATGTAGCAACGCGATAACTATTGTGCGTATGACTGTAAAGAATACATATCATAATCGACAAATTAGGCAAAAGCTTAAGCAGTAAGATGTAAGCAGTATAATTAACCATTTCATTTTAGAGACCGTTAAACTGTAAGCATCAATATGACTTCCTTACTGCTTAAATTTTTTGTGTGCCATAGCCCTTATACTGTCAGCTCTGCTTTTCGCGATACAATCTCCGAAATGAGTTCATGTGAAACGAAATTGCAGCGCGAACAACATAGAAAAATAGATGCGCTTAGAACAAATGGCTTCAATGCGTAGCACGAACGGCGCGCGCGGGCGTAGGTAACTTCAATGTGTGAACATAGACGGCTTCTGTAAATCGTGTCATAGAAGAAAACGATAATTTCAACCAAACTTTTAAACGTTTGTAAAAAATTTCAAATGGAAAACACGCTATAAAACATGCCTATAATTTTTTGAAAAAGTTTTTTTTTTAAATTACATTATGGAAACTCATGTGATATGATTTAATTAAGATTCGCTTTTAATCTGAGAGATTATTTACTTTGAAATAATAGAGTTTCTTCGAACAAAATGTCATAATAAAATGTTTTTATGTAATTTTGGATGTTAGAAATGAAATAATACATCTTCTCACATAAAATTCGTTTTTTTCGTTTGTATTCTCTATCGCAAATATAATTTTAAGTATCCTAATATATATTAATTTTAAAATAATATAATGGATAATTATATCCTAATTAATATAGGAGATTAGATATATAATTTTGATGCATAAATACAAGCAACATTAAATCATGATTTGCAAAAGCAACGCGCATTTTCCTATCGCTACAGTGCAACTAATTTAACGTTATATCACAGCTTGCGTCAGATCCGTCTAGTACCAGCGATTGACAATGAGATACTACCGTTAAAATGAATTCTATTTATATGTAAATCGACTGATGACTCGGTCTTTAAATAATCGCGGAAAAGCTTCATTAGATGAGAGTGTATTTCTGTTGATTGTGAAACACACATTGAATTTTATCCCATTTGATGTAGAAATTACGCAAGAGATAAATTATGCAAGATACAGTAGACAAAATCTAGTTCTCTTGTTATTAATTAACAACACGTGTTTTTATATCAATTATTCTGCAATATCAGAGAAACATCCAATTTATTTGTCTCATTTATTCCTCATGAAAAATAATTAATATCCTCTTAACACAAAGTGATTCTCAAACTTCTGAACGATGTTTTCTAAGAAAAGATACGCTCTCAACTTTAGCCAAACTACAATAGAATAATTGTATTCTAATATATTCTGTTTTACTTTTTTTAGAAAAAATATATATATATAAAAATAGCTCTAAATAAAACGTCATATAGAAATAACAAAATATGTTTTAGTATTATAACATTTAAATTTCTTTTAGTTTCTTTATAACAAATGTCTGACGATTAAAAATAGTTCATCAGAAAACAGCAATAGTGTCATTAAGATTATAAAACGAAAGTAAAATATATTGCACGCAGCTAAATTACAAAAATTGTACAAATAGTTAGCAATTATGGCAAAACATGCATCAAAAAAGATAACAGATTTTTATTGTCAATTCCAATATTTGTGTATCAATTGATAATATGTGAATTGAAATTGATAATATATTAAAAAAATGTATATCATGTTAATATGATTTATATTCTTTATTTATATTATGTGTAGAAATGAATCCAGTCGATTTGATTCAAGAGTTAGTACTGATTAAAGTTAGTACGTTTTCTACTTGTCAATGGAGAATTACTAATTGCTAATATTCATAATCAGTTTTTGTGATGTAATTGTTACCTAATCACTACAAAGTAACCTAAACACTGTCAAAGTGATAACAAAAAGCGTTAGTATATATAAAATATATAATCTAGCTACAGTCACTAGCAATTTTAAATTAGTCAATGGACAATATCCAAATTGTCATTTTATTTTATAAAAAAAGATCTATCTAGCGCAATTGATTAATATATTAAGATGTAAGTTTTACATTTTATTAGGCAGATACTAGACAGACTGTTTTATTATGAAAGAATCTGACAAAAACAATAAACAAATGGTAAATTGTTCGAAATGTGATATATTTGAATTCTTCACTTTTATAAAATTGTTAACTTTTAATAACGTTATTTAGAAACTTCTTCATCTCTAGATAAACTGATCAAACGGTTAACTCGCAGCGCCAATAGTTATATTCGAAAAGAAGAAAAGAAAGGAAAAAACATGATACATTAAATTGTTTTTAACACTATTATGAACTAATTGTCGGTTATTATTGTAAAAATAATAAAAAAAGAAAAAACACGTGAATGAAAACATCATTCAATTTGCTTTGGCAAATATTATTTTGTGTTCTCATTTTCTATATAGTTATAATATTTAATACTAACTTTTTATTAATTACAATTATAACTACTATAATATAAAATTAACTTTTTTACTTTCTTAATTTTTGTTATTATATTTACTTCATATATAAGATAAAACGGGATTGTTATTCTGTTAGTTTCAACTTTACAGTGTCTAAAATATCTAGCTACTATATTGGGTATATACCCATATATTGCACCATTTCATTACAGATATTTATATTACAAAAAAGATTATCTAAAAAGTATTTCAGAGATAGCTAAAGTGTATTGTATAGGTTGTAGATACTGATTAAATAGATATTATTTTTAATAAATATGTTATTTAAAAAGTTTATTAAAACGAAAAACAAACAAATTTTATAGTTTGTGATTATATAAATAGTAAAAATAAATGTAGCTTTTAATTTTAATTAAACAATAAGAGTATATAAAAATATAATTTATAAAATTGTGCTTTCTTTTGTATAATTAAATAATATTTTTGGAAAATTATATAACCGTGTTAAGTAACATATATAGATACGTATCAATAATGTAACAATGGCGGTCCGCAATAGTGAGATGATCAATTCAAAAATCAAAAGTTAGATTCAAGTCCTACTAGATGTAAAAGAATTTTCCAGATAATTTAAATTTTTGCGTTTATTGTGATTAAATAGTGCACAAGATTTTTAAAAATATATTCATTCATCTCTTAAGAAGAATACAATTAAAAAATGGTAATAATAATAATAAGTGCATAGAAATTCCGATTAATAAAAATTATCTAGAGATTAGATATTCTTGATACAGAATTCTCAATTATAAAACTGTCTTGGGATTAGATGGAGAAGAAAAATGGCAATAAAGAAGATAAATGTTTTATTTTATTTTTTTTTATTTTTATTTGCTGTTTAGTCGATGTGTCCAGTCTAGGATAGACTACTTACTAATTAATTTTTTACCCCTAGCTTTAATTTTTTTGTATAGCTACTAGGAGAAGTGAGAAAAAGCGTTACATTACCGATCAACAACTGACTAAAAAACTAGACAACAGTTATGTAAGACACAATTTTTCTATTTCATGACTAGATAGGCATAAGATTCAATTTATCCCGCTGCAGTAGTGAAATTGATGTCTGGTATCGACGTTGTTGTTACACTTTCTGTTGTGCTTCTTCTACGTCCAGAATGTCCATGACATCCATAATGTTCATGATGTTCATCATGATGAGGAATGGATTTCTTCACACAGAGTAGGATTTCGTTATTTTTCAGAAATTTAGTGATAAATGATCATGTTTAAATTAAAACTTACAGATCCCTGGAACATTGCACACATTACTATCATCAAGACCAAGAACATCACTGATAGTCTTATATTGCAATCTTGCGCTGCTACTGCTTGCAATGTAAATGTTTACATCGCATCATGTCGTAGCAATATTTATATTGGTGAATAACGATCTATTTGGTAAAAATTGACAATGAATAATGGTACACGTCTGTTTTGCCATTTGTGTAGCTCATTGTCAATTAGGTTCCTTTATAATAAAAATAATTATTTTACAAAACATGGATATGTTTTGCATTCTTCCAAGCATATGTCGCTGATAAGAGATTGTTATCATGTATGCAGGCGAAAGTGACGTCCGATAAGCATATTCAAACGAATTCCGGTGTAATAGAAAAAAAAAACATGACATTCAAAATTCTAAAAAAAGACGAGCAAAGACTAATCAATAGCATTCAACAATATCGAGGGCCCTGTTTGCGTTATTTTGATTTAAGCGTGGATAAAAAGCCAGCTTTCTTTCGCTGCATGAAATTATACCTTAATAGAAAAAAACTTGATAATCGAAACTCTACCTTACGTAGGAACCTTATGTAGGAACGCGATAATCGTCGTGCGTGACTAGGGATAATGTGTCATAATGATAAATTAGAGCATGGCACACAAAAAACTTAAGCAGTAAAATGTAAGCAATAAGCGAATTAGCCAATCATTTTCGAGACCAATCATTTTTGTTAAACCATAAGAATCAGTAGCCATCCAATATACTGATTTCCTTACTGTTTATATTTTATATAGCCCTTAAGTCTCGTCTACAACGAACAGTAGCAATAGTGAATTAAAGAGTAGGCGTAGAAATCAATCAATCATAATTGATGAAGAGGATAATCAACTATGGTCGATCGATTTCTATGCCTTAATCCACTACTCATTAATCCACTGCTACTTTCCATTGTAGATCAAGTATTAAAATCTATGACACAAAAACATAAGGCAGTAACACGTAAGCAAATTGGCTAATCACAATAGAAACATAATGCATGGTTTATATACATTGGGCAGTAGCAGTAGAGACTTTGAATCTGAAAGTCTACTTGCTTTGAAGCAATGTAATAGTTTCTCCGAAATTTCATAATAAAATGTTTTTATCTTTTATTTTGGATGTTAAAAACGAAATAATACATGTATATTTATTAATACGTTCTCGTTTCTGTCTGAAAGTACGTTCAAAAGATGGTACAAAAAGTTTCGGACAGATAATTTCGATTTTTCCGATCAATATCGTTCGGGAGTATCAAAAAAAGTTGAAGACGAGAAATTGAATCAGCTGTTGCAAGAAAATTCTTGACAAACACAAAAGGAGTTTGCTGAACAATTGAATATTACAACAAATAATTTCTCATCGATTGCAGAAGCTGGGAAGAAGGCTGATCATTGAGTCCCGCACGTGTTCAGCCCAGAAAACAAAATGAAACGACACAGCAGTTTGCCTGTTGTTAAGATTTAAGCAGAAGGATTTTTTTGTTCAAAATCGTAACTGGTGATGAGAAGTGAATTCTATACGAGAACCCTAAAAGAAAAAAATCATGGGTTTATCCTGGAGAACCGTCAACGCCAATTGCAAAACCAAATATTCACTCAAAAAAGTATTATTGCATTTGATGGGATGTGAAAGGTGTACTATATTTTGAATTGCTAAAACTGAAGGAAACTGTAATGTCCGAGCGTTATCAACAACAATTGATGCGTTTAAGTGACGAAATCGGACGGAAACGATCCTATACCGGCCAGGAAACTCATCAAGCGATACTGCTGCACGATAACGCACAGCTCAACGATAGCCAAAGAATCTATATTTTAATTTATATTTTGATTTGGGAAATTCTCTATCATGGCTGATTCTCCAAATCACCCCTATAGATTTCCATCTCTTTCGTTCTCTGCAGCATCATCTCGTTGATACGCACTTTCAAACACCCTAAAAGGTCGAAAATTCCATAACCGAATTTATTGAATCAGAATCATCATCGTTCTTCTGAGCAGGGATTTGCCAGCTGTTCGAGAGATGGCAAAAATGTATCGAAAGTGTTGGAGATTATTTTCAAGAATAACATGTACTTTGGTTTTTTAAATAAATGTCAATTTTCTGTAAAAAAAAATTTATTTGCAGACCTAATATATTAATTTTAAAATAATATAATGAATAATTATATCCTAATACACACAAGATTTTTAAGAATAGAAAATATCCATTCGTATCTTAAGAAGAATACACTAAAAATAGGTAATAAAGGTATAGAAATTTTAATTAATAAAACTATCTTGAGGTTAAATACTCCTGATACAGAATGCTCAATTATAAAACTATCTTGGGATTAGATGGAGAAAAAAAATGACAAAATTAATGTTTTGTTTTATTTTTTTATTTGCTATTTATTTGCATTCGCTGTGTCTAGAATAGACTACTATTAATTTAATTTTTTATCTCTTTAGCTAATTTTTTTGTATAGCTACTAGGAGAAGTGAGAAGGGATACATTACCGAATGACTAAAAAACTAGACAACAGTTCTGTCACTTCTAAAAATACAATTTTTCTATTTCATGACTAGATAGCATTCAATTTATCCCTGGTTATTACACTATTGTGGCGTCGATAAACTTTGATGGCGTTATAGACGATATAGATGATGTTGTCGTTGTTGTTGTCGTGCGTCTACGAGATCCACGCCTTAAATAAATCCGAAAGAATTCCTTCACACAGAATAGAACTTCGTTATTTTTCAGAAATTTATCGATATACGATTGTTTAAATTAAGACTTACAGGTCCCTGAGACATTGCACACACTACTATCATCAAGACCAAGAACACAATTGATATTTTCATATTGCAATCTGGTGCTGCTGTTTGCACTGTAAATATTTCATCGCATGTAGTAATGACATCGTAGTAATATTTATACTGCGTCGGTGAATAACGATCGATTTGTTAAAAATTGACAATGAATAATGGTACACCTGTTTTGCCATTTGTATAGCCAATTATGTTCTTTTATGACAATGATAATTATTTTACAAGACATGAATATATTCCGTATTCTTTCAAACACGCTAATAAGAAATTGTTATCATGCATGCAAGCGAAAATGACGTCAAGTATATTCAAACAAAATTCCAACATTACAAAAAAAAACATGACATTCAAAATTCTAAAAACAGACGAACAAAGACTACAACACATTCAACAGTATTGAGTGTCCTGTTTGCGTTGTTTTGATTGTGTGGATAAAAAACTAGTTTTCCTTCGCTGCATGAAATTGCTTTAATAGAAAAAACTTGATAATCGAAATTCTATGTACCATTCGTAGGAACGCGATAATCGTCGTGCGTGACTATGGACATGTGTCATAATCGATAAATTAGAGTCATGGCACACAAAAAACTTATAAGTAAAATGTAAGCAGTAAGCGAATTAGCCAATCATTTTCAAGACAATTAAACCATACATAACTATCAGTAGCCATCTGATATGTTGATTTCCTTACTGCTTACGTTTTATTGTTTAAGTTTTTTTGTGTAATATGGCTTTTAAGCCTCGTCTACAACAGTAGCAGTAATGAATTAAAGAATAGGCGTAGAAATCAATCAATCATAGTCGATTGATGAGGATAATCAACTGATCAGTCGATTTCTGAGTCTATTCCTTAATCTGCTATTTTCCATTGTAGATCACGCATTAAAATCTATGATACAAAAATATAAAGCAGTAAATAGTAAGCAAATTGGTCAGCAATCACAGTAGAAATCGTAATGCGTGGTTTACACACATTCGTAGCAGTAGGGACTTTTAGACTGAGAGATTATTTGTTTTGAAGCAATAGTGTAACTTTCTCCGAACAAAACTTCATAATAAAATGTTTTTATCTTTTATTTTGAATGTTAAAAACGAAATAATATATATTTATTAATACGTTCTCGTTTCCTCATTTGTATTGTCCATCGCAAATATAATTTTAAATACTGTAATATATTAGGTCTACAAATAACTTCTCTTAGAATTAATCAACTGTAACTTTACTATAAATTCAAATCTTTTTCCCACTGCTTTGAGGATTCGTAGTATCAACCTTTATGATAACAAAAAACTACATATGAAAATTTTGAGACGACATAATCTCACAAATCTTAAAAGTGAACACGATGTCGTCCGACAACTATGTGAGGCATTATATTCTGTTCGCTTTTCAATTAAAAAAAAAATGTTCTCGAAACGGAAGAAATGATTTGTTCCGCTTTAGGAGAAAATGCGGTGTCTGAAAGTACGTACAAAAAATAGTACAAAAAGTTTCGGACAGATAATTTCGATCTTTCAATATCGTTCGGGAGCATCAAAAAAAGTTGAAGACGAAAAATTAAATGTTGCAGCTATTGCAAGAAAATTCTTGACAAACACAAAAGGAGCTTGCTGAACAATTGAGTATTACAACAAGCGATTTTCGATCGACTGCAGAAGCTGGAAAGAAGGTTGGTCGTTGAGTTCCACGTGCTCAATCCAAAAAACAAAATGAAACGATATAGCAATTTGCCTGTTGTTAAGATTTAAGCAGAAGAATTTTCTGTCGGTTGATTTAACATCGTAACTGGTGAGAAGTGGATTCTACGAGAACCCTGAAAGAAAAAAATCATGAGTTTATCCTGGAGAATCGTCAACGCCAGTTGCAAAACGAAATATTCATTCAAAAAAGTATTGTTGCATTTGGTGAGATGTGAAAAGTGTACTATATTTTGAGTTGCTAAAACCGAAAAAAACTGTAACGTCTGAGCGTTATCAATAACAATTGATGCGTTTAAGTGACGAAATCGAACGAAAACGATCCTATACCGGCCAAGAAACTCATCAGGTGATACTGCTGCACGATAACGCACGGCTCATTCAATGATAGCAACCAAAGAATTAATCTATTCTTTGGGCTGGAAATTCTCCATCATGCGGCTGATTGTCCAAATATGGCTCCTACAGATTTCTCTTTCGTTTTCTACAGCACCATCTCGTTAATATGCACTTTCAAACACTCAAAGAAATCGAAAATTCTATAACGGAATTTATTGAACCAAAATCATCATCGTTCTTCCAAGCAGGGATTCGCCAGCTGCTCAAGAGATGGCAAAAGTATATCGAAAGTGCTGAAGATTATTTTCAAGACTGACATGTGCTTTGGTTTTTTATAAATAAATATCAATTTTCTGTAAAAAAAAAAGGATCAAAACTTATTTGCAGACTTAATATATTAATTTTAAAATAATATAATGAATAATTATATCCTAGTACACACAAGATTTTTAAGAATAAAAAATATCCATTCGTGTCTTAAGAAGAATACAATGAAAATAGGTAATAAAGGTATAGAAATTTTAATTAATAAAACTATCTAGAGGTTAGATACTCCTAATAGAAAATGCTCAATTGTAAAACTGTCTTGGGATTAGATGGAGAAGAAAAATGACAAAAAAAATTAATGTTTTATTTTTTTTTTATTTGCTATTTATTTGCATTCGCTGTGTCTAATCTAGGGTAGACTACTACTAATTTAATTTTTTATCTCTACCTTTAGCTAATTTTGTGTATAACTACTAGGAGAAGAGAGAAGCGTTACATTACCAATTAACAATTGACTAAAAAACTAGACAACAGTTCTGTAACATACAACTTTTCTATTTCATGACCTGATAGGGTTTAATTTATCTCTGGTTAGTACGTCGCTACGTAGTGGCTCGATAAACTCTGATGGCTACGTTGTAGATGATGATGTTGTTGTTGTGATTCTACAATGATATCCGTTTCTATAATGTCGAAATCAACAGGATTTCTTCTACAGAATAGAATTTCGTTATTTTTTAGAAATTTATCGATAAACGATCATATTTAAATTAAAACTTATAGATCCCTGGAACATTGCACTATCATCAAAACTAGGAACCACTGATATTCTCATTGCAATCTTGCGCTACTGCTTGATCTGAACATTTATATCACATCATAGTAATAATATTTATACTGCGCCGAATAATGTTCTATTTGTTGAGGATTGATGACAATGATAAAATGGCACACACCTGTTTTGTCATCTGTATAGCCTATTATCAATTATGTTCTTTTATAACAAAAATAATTATTTTACAATACATGGATATATTCCGCATTCTTCTAAGCACGTGTCGCTGATAAAAGGTTGTTATCACGTATGCAGGCGAAAGTGACGTCTGACAAGTACATTCAAACAAATTCCGATATAATAGAAAAAAAAACATGATAATTAAAATTCTACATATGTATATAGCAAAGTGACAATCGTTGTGACTGTGAGAGATACGTGACGTCATAATTGACGAATTATACTTCGCCTCTGCTTATCGCGATGCAATCGTCATGACTTCGATGCGTATAAAACGAATAGCGCGGGTAACATCAATGCGTGGAACGAATGGCGTATCCGCGCGGACAACTTCGTGGTGCAATATGTGAGATGACCAACTCAAAAGTCAAGAGTTTCAGATTCAAGTCCTACCAAATATAAAATAATTTTTCAAATACAATTTAAATTGGTACTGTAATTAAGTAATGCATAAAATTTTTAAGAATAGATAATATTGATCCATTCATTTCTTAAAAAGAATAAAAAGAGATAATAAGTACATAGAAAGTTTGATTATTAAAAACTATCAAGAGATTAGATATCCCTGATACAGAATCATGAGTTTAAAAAACTATCTAGGGATTTGATAGAAAAATAAAATGACAGTAAAAAAATAAATGTTTTGTTTTATTTTTTATTGTATTATTTATTTGTACTGGCTGTGTCTAGTTTAGGATAGAATATCTAGACTACTACTCATTTAATTTTTTATCTCTACCTTCAGCTAATTTTTTTATGTAATTACTAGAAGTGAGCGTTATATTATCGATTCACTAATTGACTAAAAGAAAAACTAAACAACAGCTATGTGAGACACAATATTTCCATTTCTGTGACACAACATTTCTATGACTAAATAAGTATAAGGTTCAATTTATCTCTGGTTATGGAATAACATCAATCCTCTCTCCCAAGTCATTTTCTGATGATTGCGTTGTTGTTGTTGTTCTTGCTATTTGTTTTTGTTATTCGTCCTGCTACGTTCTCTATTGCGTCCAACAACAAGGAAGGAAACCCTTTGCATGATAGAACTTCGTTATTCTTCAGAAATTTATCAATAAATGATCATGTTCAAATTAAAACTTACGGATCCTTGAAACATGGCACACATTATTATTATCAAGAACACCACTGATATTCTCATATTGCAATCTAGCGTTACTATTGCTTGATCTGAACGTTTATATCGCGTCACATCATAGTAGTAATATTTATACTGCTAGTAATATTTATACCTAATAATAATCTATTTATTAAGGATTAATAATGATAAATAGCACATACCTGTTTTGTCATTTATGTAACCTATTATCAATTATCTTCTTTTACAACAATATAATATGTTAAATATTTTACAAGACATGAATATATTCCGTATTCTTTCAGACGCTAATAAGAAGTTGTTATCATGATAGAGGCGAAAGTGACAAAGTGACGCCCGACAAGCATATTCAAACGAATTCGGGTGTAATAGAAAAAAACATGATAATTAAAAACTCTGCGTATTATATCTATATGTATGTAGCAATGTGACAATCGTTGTGATTATGAGAGATACATGTCATAATCGGTGAATATTGTTATATTTTCGCCTCTGCTTATCGCAATGCAATCGTCGCGTAACTTTGCGTAGAACGAACGCCGCGTCAAAAATCACGAGTTTCAAGTTTAAGTCTTACCAGATATAAAATAATTTTCCAAATACAATTCAAATTGTGCATCAAGTAGAGCAGACGATTTTTAGGAACAGAAAATATTGACCCATTCATCTCTTAAGAATATTCTTGAAAATTTCTTAAGAAGAATAAAACAACAAGTATATAGAAAATCTAATTAATAAAAACTATTTAGAAGTTCGATATCCTTGATTTAGAATTCTGAATTTAAATAATTGTCTAGAGATTTGACAGAAAGAAAATGATAATAAAAAGATAAATGTTTTATTTTATTTTTTATTTGCTTTTTTTATTTGCACTCACTGTGTCCAGAGTCTAGAGTGGACTACTATTAATTTCATTTTTTATCTCTACCTTTAGCTAATTTTTTGCTATTAGAATGAAGTGAACGCTACATTACCGATAAAATAACTAGACTAAAAAACTAGACAACAGCTATGTGAGACACAACTTTGCTATTCTATAATTAAACAGACATAAGGTTCAATTTATTCCAGATATATTGTGCATGGGCCAAAACCTATGATGTTGCTGCTGTTGTTGTTGTTGTTGTTGTTGTTGTGATTCGTCTACGTCTATTTCTTCCACAAGGAAGAGATTCCTTCGCACAGAGTACAACTTCGTTATTTTTCAGAAATTTATCGATAAACAATTATATTTAAATTAAGACTTACAGATCCTTGGAACATTGCACACATTATTATCATCAAGACCAAGAACACCACTGATATTCTCATATTGCAATCTGGCGCTGCTACTGTTTGCACTGTAAATATTTCATCGCATGACAGCGTAGTAATATTTATACTATCTATCGGTAAATATCTATCGGTGAATAACGATCAATTTGTTAAAAATTGACAATGAATAATAGTACACGTCTGTTTTGCCATTTGTATAGCCAATTATGTTCTTTTATAACAACAACGATAATTATTTTACAAGACATGAATATATTTTTTTTTCAGACACGTGCCGCTGATAAGAAATTGTTATTATGCATGCGGGCGGAAATAACAAGCATATTCAAATGAATTCCGACGTTACAAAAAAAAAACATTACATTCCAACTCTAAAAAAAGACAGAGACTAATCAACAGTATTCGACAGTATCGAATACCGCTGCGCATTTGCATCATCGATAGCGGCTCTTCTCCGAACTGTGCACGCAGTTTACATAAAATTTCGACGGCTCTTTACAATATTTTTATTTGCAAGAAACTTTATCAACACATGAATCCTGATCAACGACACCATGTTGTACGACACTATTTGTTCGGATATTTTAACAACGAATACAGAAACAACTGTCTCGAGTCCACAACTATGTAGTGCATAAATAGCTCGATCTCTTTCTTTAGTGTAAGTACATCTCGTTGTTGATTTGTATTCACAAAAAAGTCTTCATATAAGATCCATGTATTTGTTTCTCTCTGAAGATATAATTATTGAACTCTAAAAAGTAAAAAGAAGGAAGGCAGCTTTTGTATATCTGGATACTACGCCATTGGTCTGTCACTTTTCCTTGGAGATCTGAGACCAAATACAGATAATTATCATTCCGCACGCGTTTGATTAACTGACCGCATTAGCGTTCGGCGGAAGGACTATGCCGATATATGCCGATGATTAATTCGGACAGAGAACGCCGATATCGATGTGCATGCTCGTGCACTCGTTCCCCATAATGTGTTTCTCCCGTTCTCATCTTGTTTTTACTGGCCAGCTGGTGATATGCGGTCGCGTACCGATGGTCAACTTCGCGGATCATTAGGTGTTTCCTTCATGTTCACATCGGTGATGATGAGAACGCACGGGCAAGAGATCGAGCTCGGATATCTTTCTGCTCCTTTTCCAAAGTGCGATTAAACTACAACGTATGTCTATCGCGAGATGATGATCGCATCAAGAAACCTGTTCATTACTTCGTCAGAAATAATAAGTGTGAATCTCTTTCTTATAGTGTTTAACTAACTTCGGCTAATGATTTGCTGTCTCTCAACTCTCTTATTGTTAGATTATAGTTACGTAACATTATTGTCGATATACAGAAACAGAAGAAAAATTTAAATGTAATTAACTAAAATTTGTATTTATAGTTAAACGCGTAGTTAACGCTAATCGATTTCAATGCAACAGTTTTGCGTAGCCACAAAATTGTTAGACTCATTGCAGAGTCAGTTCCGCCGGTGTAATCTAAACAATCACGCGAAGACAGAACAGTCCCATAAGCGAACGTGAGCTAACTTTAATTGTCGCTCATTCAAGTATGATTGAGTGCATGTTTTCTCAAACGTTAGTTCTCGTGTTGTGTCTATCGCTAAAAGGAAGAACGACTCATCAGGGCCACTGTACTCAGCCGTATTATCCCGGCGGCTTCTTCATATTCTATTCGCCGCAAATATCGGGTCGACTGACGACTACGTTGCGACGTGGATAAACGGTTACATGTAAAGCTTGTATTCGACCGTCTTCCGGGTCTGCCGTGGAGGAAGTTCGTCGACGATTTAAGCGTAGGACGCCTTGAACTTTTGTCCGACAGTCGATAATCGTTAAAGAAACCACATGCGAATTCGCGTTGCGCATTAGCGCTTTTGAAACATCGTGTAGCGTTTACCGAGTTGCGTCAATGGTAAATTGTGGGCGTGGTGTCATCACTCGTTTATACAATGATAATATTCTCGGAATTATGGGATAGTGCAATGTGTATTTTTATCATAATAAAAAGGTGTAACATTCTAAACGTTTTAAACGTTCTTCGAAGAAGATAGAAAAAGATTCTCATATCTATTACTAATTAAAAAAAAATTTTTTTAAATAATTAAGTATTATTTTTTAAAAAAAGATATTACACTAAATACTGAAAATGTTATTTGTATGCTCTGTATTAATATCATTAAATATGAAAAGATAGTTATTAAATAAATATTTATTAAGAAAGTAACCGAATTGATCAATTAGTTGAAGTCAATAGCAATCTTCTTAATGACTTTTTATATACTTGAAATATTTTTGTATTCATTTTGCATTTTTAAAACATAACATGAGAATTTTTTCTCTTACAGAAATTTAATGCCAGAAGATGATGATTAATTACTTATTGAACACTGAACAACAGTAATACTCAAAGTAGACAATTAACCATTATCTTTCAGTATTGAATGGGCCAGTATTATTTTGGATTTCTAAAGAGTATCGAAGAATTATTGTAACTAATCTCCAAATATTGTAGGCGGCCTACGAACGAGATATCAGCGGAAGTACTTTCTACGGATAGGTCCGATGATTGTGCGAACTTTCACTGTGGAGAAGATCCACTTGGGAAAACTGAAAGTCATATCGCGAATGATCACGATTTTCTCACGGCGACTCTCAAAGGCATATACTCGTCGTTTGCATTGTCCGATTTAGAATAAGAACGGTATCTATACGCAAATAACTTCCAACTTTCCCTGTCATTTTAATCAAAATATTTACGATGTAATTCTTTAATAATGTAGAAACCAATTTATTTAATCATTTATTTAATGCTGACGTTCGTCGGCTCGAAACGTATTAATCGTAAAATAACAATATAATTTGCCATATCGTGATCAGTCGACACTAGACGATACTCTACATTCAACTGCGTTCAATCCGTGATAATTGCCACAGCAGGAAGGAAGATTATGCAAGCCTGAGCCTGACACCTCCGATATATAAGAAGAATGTAAATCTCTGTCACCGATTAAACGATTTATTCCAGCCAGCTTCTAATTGGATCGATGCGTTATAACGTCAGCCAATTAAAGGCAAATGTTTGTATCATATGTAACGAACATCCGACTCATGCATACGCTCCTACACGAGCCGCATGCATGCCGCTGCTATGCGATCGTATTAGTACCATGGATCGCAGGGAGGATTTTCTCTCACGCGGCTTCAAAGATATCCCTCTGCTCAGCATCAACTCTGGAGTATCCAGATCGGCGCTACTATGCGTTCTAAAGTGGACCGGTTTAGCAGCAGCGACGACGGCGGTATCGATTCACGAGAAAAAGTGCCGAGGGGGGAAAATTCACAGTGGCGATGACGCCGGGAGGATGGGCGAGTCCCGTCTCGGAAAAGAGAGCCATGCGACTGTACGCGGTGTGGCTTTCTTTCTCGTCATCTCGTCTTATCTACCTGTCAAGGCCGAATTCCACGTCTCGTCGAAAATACGACAACCCGGCGGCTTGTGACACGTCGCGTAAGATAGAGTGTATATATGTGATGCGTTCGGTGTGTATGGGAGACAAGTGCGTGCTAGCAAAGAGAAGAGATAAGGTGTAACCAATGATGTTGGTGAAGAAAAAAATTAATGCCAAGGAAAAATTCCCTATAACAATATATGAATGAGTATAATGTATAAAAATATAGAATGATAGAAAGATGGATCTAAACGAAGAGATAAATTTTGAAAGTCAGAATATAGATAAAGAATATAGATAAAAGTTAATAGCAATTAGAAGTTTAAAATTCATTAAAATTTATTTATCACTTATACATAAAAATATATGTATACACACACACACACACACACACACACACACACACACACACACACACATATCCACAGGATGTCTAACTTCCTGCATACGGACTATAAGACGTGATACTTTATGCTAAAACAAACAACTTTTTCCTTTAGCAAAGTCCGATAAGTAATTTTTATTAAGCAGAAGAGCAGATTGAAGTTAACAAATAAGAGCAAAAATTATTTATCGGAATCTTGCTAAAGGAAAAAATTATTTATTTTAATATAAAATATTACGTCTTATACTCCGTATGCAGGAATTTAGAGACCTGTGTGTGTGTGTGTGTGTGTGTGTGTGTGTGTGTGTGTGTGTGTGTGTGTGTGTGTGTGT
>NW_017259190.1:2706253-2718481 GCF_001594045.1 Atta colombica
ATATATATATCTGTTTTTTCTTCGAATTTATAAAATTCATCTTCAAATTTACATTAATTCTTACAAAAAGAAAGGAAAGAAATAGAGTATAAGATAAAATACATAAACATAGTTTTAGCTCTATTTCATAGAGTGAGAAGATTGCCAACGATATTCAATTGCTAGTACTTAAAAAGTAGTGAAAACATATTAATATTTATGAAATACTACAATCTTTTTCATATTTCATAAATATTTATAAAATATAAGTATTTTTTCACGCTTTTAAATAAATAAAATATTTATGTGAGAAAGATTTCTCCTTAAATAGAAATGACTAGGAAAAATAAGGCGCCGCGTTATTATCACCTAAGGTCCCAGGTAATTACTTCAAATATTGTCAAACTAGCGAGCTATAACGTACAGCTTATAACGTTCAGTTGTAGTTAACGCTTGCCGGATAGGAGATAGGTACATAGATCAAGAGAAAGACTTCGAGTACAGCGAGGTTTAGGCATTTTCTATCCTCTCCGTAACTCTCTTCTATGTTCATATATTCCCTTTGTCTTCTCGAACCTGTCCGAACCGCTAGTATCGACGAAGCGGTCACGAGTGGCACCACAGGAAATTAATGACCACCGTCGCGGTCGCATGAATTGAGTGCAGATTCGTGTTAATTAGGATAAAGTCTCGTGTTTTTCATGAATGAATCAAGCGTCGTGTCATCTAACCGATGGAAGCCGGATATTATCCACTCGGTAAGTACTGATGTTGACGCTGGACTAATCGAGACGGTCGCATGCTTGCTTCTTAAGCTCCGCTCACATGCAAGACTTGGCGCGATTGTGTTACACAGCTAAATTTTTCAAATATTCTTGTATAAAAATTCTTACATTTGTTCTTCATTTTAAAATACAATCTTATATCAAATCCGATATTTCTTTATTAATTCTAGTTTCTTTAAATTTTCTTCTTATAGGCTGATAAAATTACAGCAAAATCCAACGAATTTAAATTTGCTCTTGAAAAAGTATTACTTTACTAAAAAGAAGAACAATTTCATTAATGCGAATGTGGATGAAGTATTAGAAATTTTTTAAATTAACGTGATTTAAAAATCTTTTTCAATTAATTCATTTTTGGTAGACTGTGTCTTGTGAACATATTATATTATTGTTTTAAATTCAAAATGACAAAATTTAGCATAATTGATCCAAATAATATATTTTGATAGACAGCAAAACAATTATATTATTATTACACGTTAATACACGTATTAAAAAATATAATGAATTTATTATTTATACTTCGTTATTATTTTATAGTCTTATTTCGATCGATTGGGACGACTCCCAAAAATTCCTTGGACGCATCTCGCTGATGAACCTTTGTCATTCATTTGGAAATGGAGAACCCCTGGAGAACCACTGCTCGCCCACGCTTCGCTACATTCATTCACTTCTGCGTTGATTCCCCCTTCTTCACTTGTCTCGCGCGCGCTCGCACGCGGCTCCGCGCGATGCCTTCGACTCGCGAGCGTGTTCGCATCGCGTGTACGTGCTCACGGTAACCTCGCGGGTGTCTGTGCACGAGTCCCGCAGCAGGTGACGTCATCCGTCTCGTACGCGTTATCCGCGTGCGTGTCTTCACCCGGTCGCGCGCGAAACGATCATTAATAAAGTTTATTACACGTCCGCGACCCATCATCGCGACGGCGACGGGCGTTATCTCTTTCGGTGACAAAACGCAACACGAGAGAATCACTGTCGCGACGTGGCGGGTCTTTTTATGAAAAATAGAGCAGATTGCACTAACGCGATGAACGTTAGTATACGCCGAGCGGATATGTGCATATAACAGGAAATTTTTCACGATTATTTCTGAAATTGAAGTTGTTAAATACGTAAACATCTGCTTTATATTTCTCATTTTTCTCTTATCTGTAATTATTTAGTAACTTCAGGAAATTAATATTAATTATCTTTATGAGGCGAGAGCAACGTTTTTATTTCAACGAAATAAAACGTTGCTCTCGCCTCATTATCATAATCGCTAATGGACAACGATATTTATAATAATTTTTATTATAGTTAAAATTATAGAAAAACTGGTTTTAAATTTGTTATATAACAACAAGAGAACTCTAAGAGAAAATTAAATAATAAAAATACCTTATTTTCCTTCTCTTTTAGGTTCTGATTTTTTAGAATTTCATTTTGCAATTTTTTTACAAAAATTAAAATTTTTGAAGCTTTAAACATCTCTAAAAAAGTTTTTCAGATTCCAATGCTTGAAAAATTTCATATTATCTAATAAAAAATTCGATAAAATCTTCAAATATATAAAAAAAGGACATAAAAGTTTTAAAAATTAAGAGAAGGCAAAATTATATCATTGTTTCATCGAGCTCTTCAGTTTTTCAAAACCTTTATAAGTGAATAAGTGGGGTGACCATAGTAAAATCTTGTTTTAGAAAAACAAGAAATGAAATGAAAAAATGAAGAGAAAGAGAAATGAAAAACATTGTCTTCTTACCCAAAATTCATTATTCCTATATTCTTCTATCTTATAACGTAACTCTAATGTAAATTTAATTATAACACAATATACTAGTAAACAGTATAATTACAAAATTAAAGTTTTTTTAGACTATTAGTCATCTTAAGTATCTACTTAAAGATACTTAAGTATTACAGGAGTATCATTGTAAATATTATAAGTTTGTGTTCCAAAATACATTTTGATCTGCGGAACGTAATCACAACAACTAAAAAAATTACACGAGATGAAGGCGTTAGCCAATAACCCGACTTCTCGTTCGAGCTTGGCAACAAACGGCGCACGTAGGTAGCCGCTTGGTTAATGATGCCCGTGCGAATCGATGATTCGTCAATGTCCGTCGCGGAATTGAAATTATCCGACGAAAGGATGGAACGGAGTCCCGGTGCATGCATGCGGGCTCGTCCTCCTGTCGGAAACTTAGCTGAATATTAAATGTCCCGCAGACGTGGGCCTACCCCTTCGCTTTCGCGAGTGTGGGAAAAATTAAGACGAGCTAATCGGCGTGCGTTCCTCGCATGTCGCTGAGCCTCTCGGAAGATGGACAAATCTCGGTGAAAAGAGACTGTAGCATAATTAAGGGCTTCAAAGCAAAAGCGGACGAGGTCTGTAATTTGTAAAGCCTGCTTTAAGTACAAAGTCGTATGTAAAGTGGCTTTTATAAATTATGGACTTGGTACATTTTTGCTCTCAGCCCTTTAATTATTAAGTGTCTACGCGATTCTCTCCGATGTAATTAGAATTAAATAAAGAATGGAAATATTAAACAAACTAAATGTCGTAATACGTTCTGTGCACTTAAAGACACAGCGACGAAACAACTTACACTTATTTTATTTTTCATGAGAAAAGTGGAGAAAAGTAGCTTACACGTCGTGATTAATATATACTAACTTTCCTGATGTTTTTATTTCTGTTCTATAATTTAGAAAAGGATATGTACAAGTATGTTTACAATCCCATTAATATTAAAGGTATTTATACGTTTGAGAAAGTAATATTAGAAGCAAAGTTAGTAGAAAGATTTTAAGTAGCTATCATTTGCAACCATCAGGTAAGGATTCACTCAGTGAAATGTGCCGTTTGCGGACGATGGTTTTCTATTACCATCGGTCGTGCGACGCGATCGAGCATGGCCTATTCTCTGGGTCGAACCGTCATTTTGCGCGGGTCGTACGTGACTTTTTCGCGGAACGCAAAGCTTGCCTAGAATTGCATGACTCCCAGACTTCATGGATGCCAGAAGATCATCTCCGTGATCAATGGCGCGCCGAGGGACAGAGGATGCGCTTATGGAGGGCTCGTTCCTCGGGGCCATAACTGTATCTACTTGGATAGCACGCTCGGATTATGAATGCACCGTTGCACAGTTGCGGAACAATACGACTTAATAGCGACTTTTGTATGTTATTTGAGGGTAGGTCTTTCGAAATTGGAACGTAACGCATCTCTTGTTGTCATAATAGGGAGTTTTTGCAATAACGTGAATTTAAATATAGTGAACGTTAAAATCACGTTATCCTTTTCTTAATTGATTGTTAAGAAGAAGATAATCTGATCTTAGCATTCTGGATAAACGATATTGCAAAAAGTTCCTAATATCTAGTCTCAGAGATATCGGTAGAAAATATTAATCAAGAAGTTCAAAAGAAGCCATATCAATCCATCGATTGAACTTTTGAAAGGATTTTTTGATTTTTCGCTAAATTATGTAGGTTATAAATCATCGACCTTTTTTTTATATCGATTCAATTCGCTTCGAATTTATTTGCTCCTCGTATTAATCCCTAAATAATCATATCTTCTGATTCAAACGCACAATAAAATACAAACATAAATATTTCGCAAAATACAAACATAAATATTTCGCAAAATTTATCCAAAAATTAAATATTAAAAATAAGATTTTTAATGAAGAACTTTTAAACTAATAAAGACTAATTTGATCCATCGTTTCGCTGTCTAAAATAAATTAAATTTATTCTCGATGATATTCGTTTATTATTTAAAAGTCATGTTAAGGGTGTATTAAGTTATAGTCTCTTTGCAAAAAGTGATTAGAATTGGCAATTTATATTTTCTGTATAAAAACGAATATTATGTATAAATGAAATAGTTCAATAAGGTTGATATATATATTTATATTTAATATTAATATATAATATAATTTTATAATCTTATATGTTAAAATTTTTTTTTTATTTTATCCTGATTATGGTATCTTTCAAAAACATGTCCACTTATTGAAATAATTTCCGGATTCTGAGCTGCCAAATTTTTTATATTACTTTCAAATACAATATAGAAAATCGATAATTTTTTTCACAATTTTTTCATTTTGTAAAAAAAATACATATAATACATTCTTAAATTAATAGATTCCCGTTTATAAAATTTGAAAATGCTCTGGTTATATTGAAGTTAAAATAGAATTTAAAGACAATTAATTTAATATAATTAAGTCTCTTCATTGAATCCGATTTATGATTGAAACAGGCTAATTAGAGCGACAGTGCTATTTTAATTAAAATGGCAATTTTTTAAATGATAGTCAACGATTTTCTCCACAACGCAACGACGTGATAACAAACAGGAAATAAGACGTTCTTTTGTTTGGATTAGGGGAACGTCGGACATAGATAAAAAACATACATCCGAAAGTCGTAATATTGCCACGCCCGTTATAATTTCAACCGCTACACTTTGTGTACTACGGTAACTCGCGCGCGGCTCTGCAAGATCTCCATCGCGATAGCGCAACGCCGAGGTCTCTCCGCGTGTGTACACGTATATATCGTGCGTGCGCAAACCAGTCGCGGGACTTCGCCGTCCTCCGCGAATCCGATCGGCCGGTTCGGCGGAACTGTGGATTCGCGAACGAATAAACTCGTCCGCAGGGAGATGCTCGATCGAGAGAAACGAAGTGTCCCATTTATCGCCGAGCACGCAACTCCATTTCGCGCATCCAACCGCACATGAACGATTAAACTGGCCGCGGAATGCAATACGAGGAAATCATCGGTAGACAGGGGAGAGTAGAGAGACAGCGTGGAAGGAAGAGAAACGGATAGGCAGCAGAGAAAAGGAGGGAGAGAGAGGGAGAGAGACAGAGAGAAACGGAATGCGCGAGGGCGAGGAGCGTGCATCTCTCCAGGGACCGATAGGCCCTACGCTCGCGAACTGGTGCGACCAGTGCGCGTTGCGACTAATCATTGAGACCATCCGGCAGCGCGCGCGTCCAGAATGATAGCACTAAATTATTTCGCTGTGCGATTGCGGCGACAGTACGACGCCGCATCGGGGAAAAAAGTGGCATAAGAGACAGCCGGACTGTATAACGACGAGTCCGGTGTGGCTGGACCTATTATCGAGAATTATCGATCATTTCGGCCTCGAGAAAATTCATAAAACTAAACTTCCTCCGCGGGAATCTTCCGGTAATCAACTTTATCTCGTTGTGAATTTTTCTGAGAATATGTCTATATAAAACAGAAAGAGATCAAAAGAGATCAAAAATCGTTTACGATCGCGCGCTGTATAAATACATAATTTAGATAATGTCAAATGTTTGAAACATATTTTTTGCTTTGTCATTTATTTTATTCCTAATATTCTTTAGAGTAAATATGTTTTCTATATATTAAAATTATGGTGAAAAGATATTAATGCTGTAATGACTTAAAAATAAATCAAGCATGAAAACTGATTTTTATCAAATAAATGAAATTTACAGTGCGAGAAAAAAATACTTGCAAATCTGAGGTTTCATTAAACTTGAATCAATGAAGTATTAGTCCTTCGTGAAAGACTCTCTAATGAGGTTCTTTATGTACTAATTCTAACTTTGCGATGGAACAAAAAAAATCCTTGAAATAGACATTTCCGGAGAAACTGTCCTGTTGTGCAACAAATAAATTGTTCTTGTTTTCGGAATTAAAAACATCTCTCTTGTAAAAGGCAACAGTTAATTTCTGGATACCCGCAGGGAGCTAATTGGCTCCCGCGACGATTGAGATGCGGAAAGATAATCCTTGACTGTTAAGACTCGTGCGAGCTCGTACTTAATTATCAAAAATTCGTGTGTATATTCAATATATTTTATACATAATTTATATAATTTTTACTATTCTAAAAAATATATAGGTCATTAAAAATAATTTTTCGAACGTGTATTTTTTCAGCAAATTCTTAAAATTTTTTTCTCTATAATAGTATTCGATACAACTATTCGATACGATTCAAATTAATTTGTCAACTCATGTTATACACTTCATGCAGCTAATTTGAATGATTTTCTCGCAAAATTGATATTAACCCAGATTTAATTGCATCCCACACATAATATTATTATTCACCTACACAACTTTCAACGCACGTCACGCAAGAAGAAACTTTGATCAACAATGATGATATTGAAATCTTGAAGTATCATGTTCGTGCGACATAACTGACTGAAAATTTTCAGACGTCCTTGTTACAGCTAGCATCTATGCAGCAGGTTTGACTACCTACGCAGTCAGCATGATAATTTATATGTCTATAGTATTGATACAACGGGGAATAATAGATAAAGTAACGCGATTCTTCGAAATTTTATAATCGATTGAGTGCGTTATACATGGAAATTCACGATTTGTCAAAAGAACATTTGAGAAAAGAACGATACGTTAGAACTCCTTCAGATTATCTCTATTATTTATTACTTCAAGGGCGATTTTTTTATTACTATGTTGTTTAGTACGCATATCACATTACACAAGCTACTATCGATAGTATCTTCAACCAAAATCATCGTCGTCCATAATCGTAAAAGCATTACGAATTTGTTAATAAAATCCATTGTAGAAGCGTATTATCCAGCATGCGCTGTGAAAAAACGCGCAAGCATTTGGACGACAGATACTTCCTGGTGCGATGACTGGATCGAAGCCCACGTAGAAATCACTGTTCTTTACACCTACGTGACAGAGTCCTACAAAGTGCCGCCAATTAAATAAAAAAATCATTTTTGAAGTTGCGTGGAAGTTGATGAAGTATAAGGATTTATAATTGTTAAAAACGGAATTTCATTTCGTCAAGAATTTAAATAGATTGGATTTTAGAGATTATTTGGTTACTTTGTGTTTTGTCAAATATTTTCTTGTAATTATAAAATTTCTGCTTTTCAATTATGTCGTATTTAATTAGCTGAAGCACAAATTAGAAAAGAGAGAATTTAATTGATTTATATTGAATCTTTTACTTAACATAGAACTATCGATAATATCCCGATAAAAATGTAAAAAGTATCAATTTAATCTCTTACGTTTGTTTTCAGTTCATGAAAAATTATTTTGATATCTTTTGTGTCGTTAGATTATTTGTATTATTCATTTTTAATATTCTGTACATCTAATACAAAAAAGAAAATGATTAAAATAATTAATGAAGAAAAAGTGGCACCATTAGTTCTGTTGTTAAATTATTTTCAATCTTTAATCTACATTGAAATAATTATTGATCATTAGAATAGATCCTTAATTCATTGAGGCTATGTATATTTATTCATTGTCACTCATCGATTTTGCGGACATGACGTCATTGAAAATTTTACTCAAGTCGTCGAATATTAAGAACCTGTGACGAACAGTTCTTGGTAATAATGTAAGATATATGCCTTAATAATTTTTAAGTTCCACGCTTATTAATCTTCAAGATTTTACATTTACATTTTAGAATTAAATATATTTCTAAAGTTATAATTGGAATTTAAAAGTGGACACGATTTTTAACCTTTTTAATGTGTAAAACTCAGCTAATTCATCGTAAATACGCGGTCGGTGTCACATCTCGCTTTACGTATTCGTAAACCATAAAGCCCGCTTGAGTGGAATATTAATCAGCTTGCGTGGTTTCGAACCTGAAGATCTTATCGAAAATGACGAACACGAGCATCGCGAACTTGACTTTCGCAGGCGTGTTCGTAGTCATACTTTCGGATCCTTTCGGCGAAAACAGACGCGTCGGCACGAGAAATCGGTCGCGAGATTTCTCGTTCTCCTTCGGACATGATGCAAGCAACAAACTCAGTCCTGTTATTCTTGGATGTATTCATACTACAGTAATGTATTAAATACTTCATGGAAAAAACGATTTTGAAGTATCTAAAATTTAGCTAAATACAGAAAATAATTTTATTGTCTCATATCTTAAAATGATTATGTAAAATGCTGCAAAAAATTTTAACATTCTAATAATCAGTTTGAGCGTTCTATATACTTATTTTGATGATCCAAATAAAATTATTTTCAAACAAAATTTTTATATGCTTCAGCAAAACTATACTTTTGGTATAAAATGATATGGAATTTTATATCAAACTAATATCTAAAGTTAATTTTTTTAAATATAGATATTACAATATTATACCATTATATACCATTAGTGATTAAATATACCTGTATAATAATTAAATAGAGAGAGAGAGAGAGAGAGAGAGAGAGATAATTTATTATATAAATCTTTTACATAACAAATGATAAATATATAATCGAAGAAATATTAAAATATTTCTTTTAATGAACAAACATAATTTAAAAATAGAATAATTTATCGTATTATAATAAAACATTTTTTTTTTAATAAAAGAAAAGATTAGCGTTTACATGACTCTCATTCAAATATAAGTAAAATAAAAAATTCTACACTCTAATAGATTGAACTCATTCAATAAATAAAATAAAATCTATACTCTAATAGGTGAGCCATAAATTCTATAACACAGTTTTATTGAAGTCTCAGTCGTATGTTAATTTAAGGACTTTATTTTATTTGCATAGAATAAAACACCAGTTAAAAAGAACTTGTTCGTAAATTGACATAATCCTCTTTCGTGCGCACAATTACACGCTCGCGTGAATACGACCTATATATCGTAACAAAAGACCGAAATCAAATCGGACAAGCACGGTTCTTGTGATTCTTTAAAGAGCTCATTTACCGAGGAAGTGTTCTTCCTGATGTGCCGACGGTGAAAAGGACGTGGTGGGTGTCGGACAGAACGAGTGAGTTGGCCAAATACGTGGGACGAGGTCCAGGGCTTCGTCAGTCTTACTGAGAGGTGCTGTTATCCTGGCCTCGAAAATCAAGGTGTATCGCAAGGACACGAAACTGGTGCTTTTTGCCGGCGCGAGAAACAGCCGCGCTTTTAAGGAGGACGAAGTTAGCGGAGAGGTGAGCCTCTTGACTCGCCACGGCGTATTACTGCATTGATAAAGACGCCCACCTCTGTTGCCAGTCTCTTCGTAAAGCTGCAGGCGCCGTTCTGTTATAACGAAGTCAAATCGAAGGTCTGTGGCTGGCAGATGAGGATATGCCAAGAGAAAATCGATGTATTGTAACGTCATGCGCGTTTCATCCCAACCTCCAATTGTTGATAAGCGAACTGGCTATATAAATCATCTTCTAATCTCTTAGACGCTCTGCGATCATTGAGATCATTGAGATCCTCAACATTTAATCATTAATTTATCATTCATATTACAGAAGCATACTCACTCAAGTTTTGCACGGAAAGAACAATTTTGCTAAAATATCTAAAAGTTTAGATCTGAAAATAATTTTGGATTATTAAAATAATTATATAGGCAACTAAGCATGCATGATGAGCAATGTTGCAAAAAGTTTTAACATTCTAACAATCAGTTTGAGTGTCTTATGTAATTATTTTTGATGGTTCAAATTATTTTCAGATCTGTATTTAACTAAATTTTTTAATATTTCCATAAAATCCACCCTTTTCGTAGGTATGACGTATATTTTGAGCGCTTATAATTGAAAAAATAATATTTTTATTTGATTGATTTCACCGAAACAGAACATTGTTAAAATTATTTGTCTATCAGTCGAGATAATTAAAAAACTTGAATAATTAGAATATTTGTGAAACAATGATATTCGTAAAATTGAAATTTATGATCTAAATCTAAATTTGTTACGATTATTTAATGTTTCCCTATTCAATGGACCCGGATATTTTGTTTTTTATTATTGCTGGAAATATTTTATCTTCTCGTAGAATAAAAGTTAGATCAAGAACAGATTCGACATAGCTATCTTTGCGCTAGTTGACAGCCGCTACTTTACACGTACAAAGGGCAAAACACTTAGCCCTCGTCTATTTTGCATCACGAGGCTTATCAGGATCGGAGTAGCGTATACGTATGCGTGCGATCTGCATGACGGAAAAACGCGAAAGGTGGAAGTGATGCAGAGCGAGGTGATGCATGGAGAACGTGCGCGGTGGTGTGTCTCCACATTCTCAAAGAGTTGCTATTTATACTCCTGACTGCATGAGCTGAAAGAACGGCCAAGGAGCGGGTTCCTCAATATGGCAGCAGGTAGGCCGCGCGCAGTGATTCAGAGCCGATTTTTCCAGCTGGACCAGACAGTGGCTCTATTCTCCGTCTGCCATTCTGCCCGCCAGGAGCGACCGTAGTCTCCACCTTCTTTCGCGCTTTCGTTTTCACCCTCTTCCTCCCTCGTCTCGCCTTCGATGACGGTTCACTTCGCGCGAGAAATCCTAGATCGCGTATCCTATCATCACGTTATCATTTTTCACGAGTGTCTCATGAGAACATGATTCATCTCAATTCTCTTGAGACAATATTTGGCTAATTACACATATTTATTGTGATCATATTTTTTACTCCATTTTCAATTATCTAGACTTACAATACAATAATAATTTAAACTATCTATTTTTAAATTTAAAAAAATTGATTAAAATTTATTTTTCTTTATTATACTTATTATAACGATTTTTCTCAAATTTTTAAGAAACTACAGTGAGAATTAAATCTTTACTATTATTGCAATAAATTTGTTAATTAATGAAATTATTATATTAATTGATATCTACTATATAGTACTATCAGTGTTATGTTATCAATCTTTTTACCAAATTTTTAATTATGTTTCTATTTATTATTTTAATATAAAATGACAAACTTACGCTATATTGATGATATAATTTAACTTAGGATACTTATAGCATACTGGACGAATTATTATGAAAATTTGAACGTTTATCGACTTGACAAATCAATGATAATAATAAGCCAATCGCGAACAATTCAAACCTTGTAGGCGTGAAGCACCTCAATTAACATTGGAATGGCATCAACGTAGACGTTACGTAGGCGCTTGATATCCTCGTATCCGTTAGCACGCTTCGCAGTCGTCGAAACAAGTGTCTCTTTGATTCACGATTTGCGATCAAGGTTCGCGGAAGGTTCAAATTTTTGTACGTTCACCTTTCGGAACGCTTCCAAAATATTTTACTCCACAATTTGCACCTCGTTGGACAAACCACGCATAATAACGCACAGATATCTCATGACAATCACGTATTCCGCCGAATAAAATTTATAACTTGTCAGTAATCGTGACTGAAAGATAAATGATCTGTCCAAAAATAACATGACTGTAAATACTTCTAAGTATCTCAAGCTGCGCGTCTTATTGTTGCATTTCTACATAAGATATCTTAAGAATAATTAATTCACTATTAATGCCTTAAGAACCAATATTAGTTTGTATGTAAATATAAACTTTTATTATTAAATTTACATCGATTTTTAAACGTTCCGACCCATGTTTGAATTATTTTCAGTTCAAATTTATAATAAGATTATATATATATATATATAT
>NW_017259190.1:2718581-2744433 GCF_001594045.1 Atta colombica
TATGATATTATTTAACAAACGTTTATATTTACACATAACGAATTAGTGTTGACTCTTAAGATATTTAATAGTAATAAATTTGTATTTTTTATATCGAGTATCACTCTATCTTAAGAATTACTTTCTTGATTTCATTGATTGAAAATAAGGTAATAGACCAAGTCTTCCTATAATTTCATATATTCTACTCTCTTTCGCATAATTATAGAAATTATACTCGAAATTCTCGGACGACAAGACTTTCCCAAGAAAACATCCCGTGTCCTCCTCATTGCGACATGTTCCCTTCACAGGATCTTGAACTCCCGCCATACCCGTTTAAACTCCTGAGCTGGCGTGGCGAGCGAGCTTTTCGCAGGAGCCGATCTACGGAAAAATCTCTTGCGCGGCTCGGGAGGAGGATATCCGATCGCTTCGCGGGATCGTTTGCGGACCGCTTACACCGACAGATGGGATTATCTGATCTTGAATCTAGCCGGGATGGCTCTGGCGCGTATAATTGCCATCGTCGGGCAAACGAGCGTAGCCTGGTGAGCGCGCTAGAGAGAGGACTCTCTTTTCCTCTTCTCCTCGTCCTCCTTCCTTGTCCTTTTCTATCTATGGCTCTCGTCGAGTGGCTGGTTAGTTGACTGGGCCCCGCGCTAGACCCCGTGCCAGCTAGTTCGTCTGCACCGGTCGACGTTCCTTCTCATTCGTTCAACAGCCGTTGCTGCCGCTCTTCTGCCATCGTGCCGGTCGCTGCCTCTTCAGTCGGCTCGTTCGCCACCGAAGTCAAGGCTGTGAACCGGGAATGTGCGTGCAACTATGCTACCTGGACCTTTTATTCCTGATATCCAGCCGCCGCTGCCGCCATCACCATCGTCTTCTCTTAACGTGGCTTATACACCTTTAGTCGGCAAAGGCTGTGTCTAGTAGTATGAATCTACGTCGCGCGCGTGTCTTCTTTCTCTTTCTCTCTTTCTGGATCCCAGACTCTCATCTAGTAGCTCCTTCAGTCTAGATCTTTTCTTTCCTCTTCTCTTTGTCTTCCTCCTCTTTGATAACGATCTTCCGGCGAAAGAGAGAGAGAGAGAGAGAGAGAGAGAGAGAGAGAGAGAGAG
Organism: Atta colombica; assembly: GCF_001594045.1. Classification (NCBI taxonomy): domain Eukaryota; kingdom Metazoa; phylum Arthropoda; class Insecta; order Hymenoptera; family Formicidae; genus Atta; species Atta colombica. The sequence goes on from NW_017259190.1 coordinate 2,719,682, forward strand.
AACATGGTGTGCGTACTTTTATAAAACCCTCTAGCACCTGTCCACCCAAGTAGATAATAATGCCGCTGCGAACTCTGCGCCATATAGCCTGATTGCCTGACTGTTACCTACCTACCTACCTACCAACTTACCTACTCACCCATCTCTTTCTGTCGTTAAGTTTTTCGCATCTTTCTTTATCTCACTTTTCACCTATATCACCTATTGACTAGTTATTGACTTACGTCAAAGAAAATCGCTTGCAATCTTTTTCAAATATGAGAGTATCTTCTGCGAGTGTAATTCCATTCATTATGACTCTCGCAAATCATTTATGATTCAATAGGTGTTTCATTTACGATTCAATGATATGATTTTGATCTTAGTTTACTTAACCCCTTTTTATTGCTCATCCGATGGTGTAACGAATCACTTCTTGGTGCACGAATCTCTTCTTTATCATCTAGTTTTATCTCCTGGTGCACTTAGGCAGAGATTTCATTCCATGTAATAAACCATCTCTCTCCTTCTGTCTCATTCTGCTAATCTCTATCACGAATCGATATTTACTCTATCTATGTCCGAGAGAATCGCCGGGAGCGTTGTTTCTCAGCGATACGACGCGGTTAGGCAATCGCCTCATTGGAAATCATTGTCTTGCGCGAGCCAAGTGACTCTTTCTATCGCGTCGCGTGGGTCGTTCTTGCAAGGACTCGATCGTCGTAACAAATAATAACGGGAACATGAATTAATCACGACGTTCATAGGCACCTTCTATAGCTATGTGTTTATTGTAATTATGACGAGTATTAAATTTCGAATTGGTATTTTATAATAGTTTTTTCTGTTACAGGTAAGAGAATGTCGCAGCTAACTGAAACCTGGGTACGTGAACTGAATGTATTTTATTATATTTTATTATATTTTGCCATGTGTTAAGTGTTGCATTTAAGCAAAATAATATTGCATTGCTCCTCTTACTTTGAGAAACAAAATGTTTAGTTATAGTACTAATATAGAACATATTGTTATGTCCTTCAGTTGCTAACAATGATGTAACCCAACAATTATCATTTTTAAGAAACCTATTTTAAAAACATATTTTAAAATATTTTTATTCCTTTACATTCAATTATTATATCAAAATTGCATTTCAAAATTAATATTATAAAATTTTAATGATTCAAAATTGGAACATTGGAACTCATTTTGTTTTTTAAGTTGTATTATTGTTGTAGCAAATGAATGAATAATATTTTTATTACTGTAAAGAGAAAAATTCAAAATATTTCTCGTGCTAAAATAATTAAGAACACAATTTAATGTTAATTAATTTCCGAATTTATTAAAAAATATTTTAAAAGCGAGTTCTTTGTAGAGTTAAATTTTTCTTAACATAAACCTATAATTTTAGTTCACCACTTTAAGATAGGAACTTAAATTATGTTAGAACGCGCGATATAATATTTAAAATTGTGTGCGCATATAAAGCTTGACTAAATACGACGATGTTTTGATTGCGTGTCGGCAGACTCGGACTGCCGAGTGACAGTCGACAGCACGTCGACCACCGCGAGGGAATCAATCAAGTGGATAAGAAGTATTTGTCATCATCATAGCATCATCGAGCCTTCTCTTTCGTGAATATAAATTAAATGTCTATTAAGGCTAATTGCGTAAATTTGAAGACGAAAATTAGACTTCACGAACAGTTATATGTGATGTAGAAGGATTTTTTAATGTTATCTTATTCTTAGAAAGGAATATAAAAAAATGATTGTCAAAATAAATTAAAAACATTGCTAATAAAGTATTTTTCTATAGTAATTCATGATATTAATTAATTCAGAATTAAATTAATAATTGAATTAATAATAATAGTAGTAATAGCATTAATAATACACAGTATTACTACATTATCATTATTATATTATATTTGAAGTAAAGCAAATAAATAAGTAAATAAAAAAATTAATAATTTTAACTATTGCGACTAATTTACATGTAATTCTACAGTTCTTTACAAGATTAATGTCTAGAGAAGATGTCTAACTAATAAAAGTTTTTAATACAATAATCCATGACTATAAATCATCCTCACATGTGTAAGTTGACACACCTTGGGCAAGTTATCAATCGCTTTGATATCTGTCATTATCCGGCGTGAAGGAATTGAAACGTTTGCATTAATCATTAAATCGGCTTCTCAACAGCTACAGGACTGTATGTATTGAAGTAGTAGTCCTGGTCGAATACTTTGATGACTGACGCGTGCTTGACCTTCTCGAGAGCGAGGATCGCCAGCGTGGCTCCGCGTGAATTATCCTCTTTGTCCGTTGACAAACGTATGCCATGACGAGATCTCAGAATAGCACGGCCTCGACAAAAAGAGACTCCCCTTTCCCTACTACTGTTTTACGTGACTTTTTGTCGCGTTTCATTTATGCTCTTTTGTTCTGCACGTACGTGATTGTACTGAATTACGACCGATGACCAATTTTGCACAGCCACTAAATTGTTAACACTACACATCTTCCTAATAGGATGAAAATACCGTTAAGATAATATCGATTATCGTATTAGAAATCTTCTCGTGAACTGTAGAACGAATAATTATTGTCCGTCACTATTAAAATATAATAAAATTAAATGATGCGTGAACCAACTTCATTGAACTCGAATTCAATGTAATTACGGGTTTATTAAAGATTTCTTAATAAGAATGATTATTTTTTTAGAGAGTTTTAATATTTTATTTCTTTAAATTATCTTTGTTTATTAATTATCTTTAAATTATCTTCATTCGTCGTCTTATTAATCTTTTGAGAACCGGAACTTTCTAACAAAACAACTTATGAAAGATCTTGACAAAAGAAAAGCTATTTTTTAATTATATTATTATAGTAAATGTGAGCGACATGGACAAATAAAACAGTTCTTAATTCTGGACCACTGTGCAGCGATCAATGAAAAGTTGAAAAACGTCCAAATTAAAATGTCGTGTGAACACGGAAAAAATTAATTGCCCTTCTTAATAATGTCAAACACGTCGCGTAACATAATTTTGTGGTCTCATAAAATGTTATTGTTTTGTGGAAGAAAACACGGAACGCGGAACCGGTCACGATTGGCGCGAATACTCAGAAACCATGTAATCCAAGTGATGTTCGATTCGCGGACACTCTTAATGGTATATATCCTAACGATCGCATACCGCGATCTTGTTCCGGAAAACGAAGCTGAGAGATCGGAATGCTCGCGTACACGATGAGAGAGAGAGAGAGAGAGAGAGAGAGAGAGAGAGAGAGAAGACTATGCGAGTAGTCTTCAAGCATGAATAAAAAACGTCAAGGTCTTTGCTGTACGAATGTCAAGAACCATTGGATGTATGACCATTAACGAGCAACGCTTTACCAACGGAAAGTGTTTCCTTTTATTACGATTATGAGTAATTTTTTCAACCTCGTGGAACGTTTTTATTCTAACATAATTCTTACGGTATAAAAGGATTTCTGTCGCAGTAAGCGAAGAACTCGTAATCGTTAATGCGTCTACGTCGCGACTTTGCGATTTTTTTGTACCAATCTTCTGCTAATTGGCATAATTATCCTTCTAATAATATTTTAATAATATTGATTGAATATTTAATAATATTGATAATATGATATCAAGAACATTTGCAAGAAAAAGAATTATTAAACAAAATATGTTGCCGTCTTTCAATTAAAAAATTACAATTAATATATAATAATAATTAACATTTTAAGTTCAATTCTAATCCGTATTGATGCTAATCTCATCGTAAATATGAAACTCTCAAAGAGCAATTATAACGTTGCAACCTGGATTATCGATCCATTTTGCAAAACTCTCCATTTAGTCAATTACACTCATTAGATCTCTCGATGCGCGGTGACGTAATTCGTGCCGAATGCCTCTTCGTTAATTATCCGCGGTAGGATTACAGGTTTCACGAGACCGATTTGGGAAAGTTGCTGCGTCTGGTTTCCTCGCGGATACGTAAGTATCTCTACTCTAGTTCGTGCCAGATTAACTTCCGTGATTCCTGGGGACTATTTCTTCGGGAGCGGTGCTTCGGCCACCGCTGTAGTTACCAATCGATGATACGTTTCGAATCGACAAGCTAAACCTGAGTGACATTCGTATCTACCGTTGTGTAACACTGCAATCATACCCGGAAGGTATCCGATGGTTACTCATGCAACCATATGTACTTTCACTGTCGTGGACCTCTTTTGTACCGCCATCAAACATACACCGTTCTTCTTCTCTCTCTCTTTCCTTCCTCATCGAGAGTCGCCGGGATCGATGAATGTATCACTTAGCTCTGCCAATCGATCCATTAATCGGAGCAGGTACTCGGCAAAGACTAATGCCATCCTTTTGAGCGATCGATAATCCTCGCGGCTCATAATGTGATGTAACATAACGTAAGTTTCGTGGTTCAAGCTAATCATCTATTCAATGACGCGACGTGTAATGAAGTGTTAACACGCGGCTGAACTCGTAATTGATTATTTTAGACGGAATCACTGTTCAAGAATCTGAGAATCGAATATATTGTGTAACAAAACACGATCCAGACGATACAAAAAATTGCACACATAATTTCAGTGAGGAAATGTGGATTATGTTGAAAGTGATATTACGGATCTGATAGATAGTCGAGTCACAGAAATTGATTGCCGTTGTACGGCTGCAGCATTCTCTATTCGCTGTACGATTTACAATGCAACCACCAATTTGTTCCTCAACTTAAATTGGACATCTCTATGAAATGGAATTCTCCTACATAGATAGACCCCGTGCGAACGAAAGAATAGCGCTGCTCTGTTGATGTCGGGAATGACATCACGATTTCTGGCAACATTATTAGATCGGCGATACCGTTAATATGATCACGACCGCGGGGTCAAATCGCTGGGAGCGTGACTACGAGGGATCTCATTAGCAAATTCAATAATATGCGTAGAAAGAGACAGAGAAAGAGAGAATCGGCATATTCGTTCTATTGCACATTATTCAATGTAGAGTGATATACGAGTAGACTTAAGTCGCTTTGCAAATGCGGATTTTCGAGCTCGTATGTCGACGATACTAATCTACGACGTGACGTTTGACGAATCCAAGATGAACCTGGGACAGAGAAGACGTCTCCGAAGAGAGGACGGTAGAAGGACAGAATAATTGTGCCGGTAAGAAATCGTGACGCGTACCGGAGAGAAAGGAGGATCCTACAACGAGTAGAGACCTTTAAGATCGCAAGGAGCAAAGGTATATTACATCCATGTACATACAGGCCTATATAACATACACTTGCGTATTTGACCTGTGTTGTCTTAAGAAATTGTCTCGAGAAGACAAAAGACTTTAGACAATCTGTTCGAAAACATATGTAATATAAACGAGTTGAAATTGTTGGTTTAACATACAGCATTGCATCAGTGAATTGTTACATATCTCCATAAAGAAAAATTTCTAACTTCACAAAACACTTCTTCATCGAAGTTCTATTAAAGTTTATTGAATCAGAATTTTTTATTAAGTCAAAACTTTTATCATTAAATTATAACTATATAAAAATTACATAGATTAAGTTATAGTAAAACATTAAAATAAATTAAAATAGAATATTTTAATTGAATTAATTCTTAATCCAACTATTGTTAACTTATATCATATCAAAATTAAAATAAAATTAAACAATTCAAATTCAAGATCCAAACGATATTTTGCATAATATTTATGCACATATCGCAACTAGGTTAAAATTAGAATCACAAATGTAGAGAGTTGAGTGTCTTATTTTATGTCGTAATAATTATATTTATATATTTACAACGCGAGAAGATATAATGATCGAATAATTAATACTTGCAGTCGATAATAAAATGGTTGATCGAATGTGTCGCGTCGTTAATCACGAAAACGCGTATAAGCAACGAACAAAATAACCTGGCTACTTTCGCCGATCCAACATCAGCTAGACGTAGAAATATCAGGCGCGTGCTCCACAATTTCCTCGACACCGTCTGCAATACATAGATTACGCTCGCGGTTGCACGAACTGGGTCAATTTGATTGACGGGCAAATTCTCGTGCAGCAATTCTATTAAGATGGACGCACCCTTGACAGAAGACAAAGTAAAATTTTTTTATTCTTTTGTCAAGAAAAAAATCTGTGAGAAACGTGCAAACTATCAGCGATTAAGAGCCAATTTTTCTTCAAGTAATCTATATCGTATAATAATTCCTTTCTGAATAAACAGAACAAAATCTTAAAAAAAGGAGAAAAAAGATTTGAATTAAGTTCACTTCTGTTTGCAATATAACTAAAATAATATTTTGATAACAAATACTGTTAAAGCATATTTATCTAAAATTTTTATTTATTATATATAATTTTTAGCCATAACTGGCTCACATATGAAGATGAGCTTCCCAATGCAATGAGAATATCAATACAACCACACGTCGTTGGCAGTGATTCTTCTACCATTAGGGAACACACAAGAAATGCCGGAACAGGTCCAACATGAACATTAGGCCGTAGGACTTTGCGAAATTTCACGACAGAACCCAGACGCGCTTTCAATTAACCATCCGACCGTCATTATCCTCGGAAAGTGCCCCATCTTCCTGCTTGTTACGTGTGTCGGCGTAGAATTGTAATCTGAAAGATCGCCTACCAAAGATCATGGTAATTTGTAATAATTAGAGCCATTCTTCTCCTCTCTTCTTTTCTCCGTTTCACCCTCTTCATCGTTTCTTCTCTACCCCCCTCCCCACTCTCTCTCTCTCTTTCTCTTTCTCTTTCTTATTGCTCTTTACTCGCTCCCTGTTTCTCATTTCTTTTTCTCCGTTCTGGTCACGCTGGCTCATACAGTGCCGACACTTTCCTCTCAAGCGTGCACTAATATTACCGGTAAGATTGTAGGCAAGAAAAAGAGAGTGTACTTAGATCCTCTATCATTTGCCCGCCACGGCATTACGCATTTACTCGAACAAGCATTCGACGGTCGAGACGCGAAATGAGAACAAGAACTTCTCAAAATTTTATATCGTAACAAGAAACAGAACGTTATGATCTCTTTCCGTCTGACGCTAGTAACACTACTACTGTATTAAGATTTTTAATTACAATAAGATTGACACATTTAACACTAAAAGTACCATCGTTTCTGTTGTTCATTGAAAGAAGTTTAGCGAATAAATTACTATCTATAAAAATAAAGTGATGAAAACCAAATATTTCATTATAAAGAACATAATTATTAAAAAAAAAAATCAAAAAAATTTGAATACTATCTTTTACACAAAGAAATATAATATTGATTTAAAAATAAAAACTAAGTCGAGCAGCTTTTAACTGACAGCTTGTTATGTTGCTTGAGATTTCTATATTAAATTAATATATCTAATATAATTTTTATTTTGAATATAACTAATCTTTATATTTCATATTCAAATAAATTGATAAATAATTTAACACACATACGCATGCTTGCAAAGCGAACAATGGAAACTATGAGTTATAAAGGTCGATTTACCGCCAAACTTGGCTGATGTATCATCGATTTGCATACAAAGGTAAATTTCCAAATTATCCTAATAGATTTAATGATATTCTGTCGTTGTCAGTGCCGATCGTTGATACCAATGACGACAACGGATTTACGTCAATAGATGAACGTCGCGGTATAGAATAGCAAGAGAGTGATCGAACAAATTAAGTGTTGCCCCGACGGGTCTGAAACACGCGTCCGCACTAGAATTACATTCCCAGATACGGATCTACATGGGATTTGAATAATGTAATGTATGTATTCTCCTCTCCCGGTTTATACCTTTCCTCTTTATCCCCAAGCCAGGAGTAACCAGTCCTTTAAGCGAGGAAGCATATCATCGGGTATTGTCAGGAAAAGGAGTCAGAATGCTGCACGTTCCAGAATATCTCTCAGTCGTTTTGGCGCGTTCTCCGTGACCCCGTCTAAACTATTTAAAAGCCGGCAGAGATCGGAGAAAGATAACGGAAGTAAACGACGATGATCTCTTGGTACAATGAGAAACAGAGATATAGAGAAGCAGGGGGAAGGAGGGAGGGGGCGGGAGGGAGAGAAGAAGAGAAAGAGAAAGAGGAGAAGGAAAAGAGAAAGAGAAGAAGATTAAGAGAGCTTCTTGGAATGATCTTTAATACCTTATACGCTAATGAGACAACGGTGTACAGGAAACACGCAGCGAGCATCTCCGACCAAGGAAGGTTCATTTGCCTCTCTCGTCGGTGATCATTAATCCTCGGATGACCTTCGCGAATTTTAAAACGGTACACTGAGCGCACGAGATGCATTTTCGTAACATCTTCATAGCCAACGACTGCTTTTATGACGCTTACAAAATTCCAGCGACCGCTGACACCTAATTAAACATATACCGTAGCGGTCAGTTAACCGCGACGATGATTCGCCATCGTAGTATAGTAAAAAACGCTGTGTCGAGATCGTCGACTAGTATATCTCAAAGATTGAAGATCTGTCATTGAGTCTGTGAAACCGTTGGACCCGTGAAAATATTTTTTATAGTTTTTATGTAGTTCTCAATCTAATCGATTGAACACTCCATTTCCTGCCCTCATCTCTTTCTTGTTTCTTTAAAGTTTAAAGAATTATATCTTAGGAAGCTTTAAATATACATAGATTGAAAATTGTTACTGTACTAATTTTAAATTTATTATTTATATTATCATTCAGTTGCGCTATTTATCATAAAAAATAAAATATGCTTGCGAGTTCTAAGAGCGAAATCCGGACCAAGTCAGATTTGAAATTGCGAAAAATTTAAAATGTCACGCGGAAGAATTACGCGTAAAAATGTATGATGTCCGTCACCATCAAATTTTATACATTCCTGGAGATCGAGATTGAGAGTCGCACGATGGAAATAGAAAATCATGCGGAAAGTTGGTAATTACAATATAGAATCGTATGCGAAGCAGCGCTCTAAGAATAACGATCTGCTGATGATCATTGCAGGAAACAGGGAATTGATCGGTGAACAGTCACGATCATCAAACAGGTGTGACTTGTGAATGTTTCGAGGGGCATATTTATCAGTGCTGACTCGTTGATTAGCACTAGGTACTGAGAGAACGTAAAATTGCTAAGTAAGTGAATGGCAAAAGAAGCAACAGGCTGATCTGCGTTAACCTTGCATATTTTTCAAGGCTCTCTCGAATGTAAAATTTAACACTAAATACGGTTGTGCTGGATCGCAACCAGGGTGGGAAAGAAGAAAAGGTAGACGGAGATAAGGGAAGCGAAAGGAAGAAGAGAAGGAAAAGGAAAGCGCTGAATACAGCAGCGGGATGAAGAGAAGGAAAAAAGAAGAGGGTTCGACGTGAGGAAATAGGGGATGGGCCCCTGACCGTAACATTACAGTGGAGCCCGCTGAGTGAGATATTACCGCCGTCATAACCTCTAATAACTACATAGAGCCCTTTATAACGCCTCCCAGTGCTTCATTGTGCCGCAGTGGCAAGGCTCTCTCTCTCTCTCTCTCTCTCTCTCTCTCTTTTTCTCTCTCTCTCTCTCGTCTCGTAATGTAGGTAAGGCCCAGGATCCAAAGAGACATCCGCACGCTTGGATGCGGGAGCCTTACTAACCGCGCCCATCGTGGCCATCCGAGAAGAAACCAGACGGGGATGCGAGAGGGAGGCCAAGGAAAGGGCTGCGAAACCGACGCGGCGATCGGCGCGAAGGAAGCGTGTCGAAATCAGCGTGAAAACGAATCGCGATTCCATGTACGAAAGAGTCTACGCACCGCAGGTCACGCCGGAATTTAATTAGCTTCTGATCTGTGCCGAACGTCTGGCCAGCTTCCCTTCGTACGGCATTCTTTACTGCCGCTCGTATAGCGAGCGTTAATCAGCGTTAATCGTTCCGATAGCCTTCAGTCGTTCTCTCCTGAGTCTTCTCTCCCGCGCGCATTCAATTTCGCGTCTCCGCCGCGCAATTTTATCATCGTTTAACGCGGCGTAATTGAAATTGCGAAATCCCACGTCCACTTACTACGCAACAGCGACGAGCGTGTCTCTTCACGCCTTCGTGGGAATATAATATCTATTATATCAGCGCTGAGACTTTGATTTACAGCGACTATATTAGATATAAGATGAACAAAGTAAACTGTATTAAAGAAAGGATGGATTTAATAGAAACTCAGAAAATGTTGTAACATGGAATGATGCATGAATGATTTGATATATATATATATTATATGTGTATATATGTGTTTTTTTCCAGAGATAAATTTATATTTATGGAATAGAAATGAATATGATAAATAACTATTAATAAATATCGACTATAAATCACTTTTAATAGAAGTTACTTTATCACAAGATTAATGCATAGAATACCTTGCCTATTATTAAGGAAAAAAAGAGAGATTATAATTTCGAAATATTTGAAGAACCTAAGCAGAATAACAAATCGTGATGATGTCAAAATAACACCGAAATAAATAATGACTGATCGAAAAGTCACTTTTAATAATAACTATTCAAAAAATATAACGATTAAGGGAGCGCTCAATAATCGTTGCCTATGATTGAAGGAAGTCTAGGCCTGTAGATTCATGACAAATTAAGAAGAATATATAATAGTGGCGAATGTTCACTCCTAACAAATCTTTTTAGAAACATTTTCTCGCTCTTTTTGATGTCATTTTGATGATTTTTCTATTTGGAAAATATAAATTACATAATACCAATGAGAGTATTTCTTTATATACCTTTTATATAAATATATGTAGTAGCTTATGAACAGAAATACAAAACAATAATATAAATTAAAAAATGTATAATCCAATCTTATATAATCTTATATATAATTTTTACCTCATGATTTTAGAGATTTGAAAATATCAGACCTTTGAGAGTCAAGTCAATATTTATAATACAAAATACTTGTAAAAGTGCTGTAAAAATATCTGTCATGCTCCAGAAAAAGTTTTAAACGCGCGTTAAAATATCCAAATAAAAGTAATGATATCTGCGTTTAACATTCATACGCTCTCAGTTTTCTCGTTATTAATTCTTCGCCAAACCTACGGAAGAAAAGTAAACGTAGCTTATAAAAATAATCGGGAAGTCCATGTAGTCCATATGTATTGTCGACATTTAATTACCTTTAGATATGTAACTACCGCGAACTCCTCGCGTGATTTTATTACCTACCGCGACTCAGGTGCGCATCCTGCATAGAATACCAGGATGCGCGTTGGATCCAACGGCGGCAATAACATTTCCTTTTCCTTTTTCCCCTTTGGGTTTCCGCGTCCTCCTTTCTTCGTATGTTAAAGCGGGGTCCCTCTTCGAATAACGCCTCCGGCGGCGTCACGAGTGCTTATCCACTTTGTTTCTTTTATCGAAGCTTGCCTTCCGTGCGTTGAAATTGATATTCCGGGATGTAAGAGAAGCGATTTAAATACCGGAAGCGCATGATAGAACTTACGTCGATCGTATGATGATAACATGAACATTCTTAGATCATATGGACATTCTAATTTGTCGACAATTGAGAAAATCACTCTAACGGCGTGATCGCGGTAATAAAATAGATGTAATTGAATAGTTTCAGGCAATCTAAACCGGCACACTCATCGTGTAGCAAAACAAGATAAATGGTATCAGAGCATGGATCAGTAATTTACAAAGTGATTTATGCTTCGGAGAATTTAAATATATTTCATATGCCTTATATTTTACACTCCTCTTCCTAATATTAATGTATTTTATCTTTTATTTGAATCAAAATGTTTAGTTAAAAAAAAATCAAGATTCTTGTCATAAATGTAATTAGTGGATTATAAAATATTATCAGATATTATTTTATTATAATACAAGTAGAATAAAGTTATAGTATGAACTCATAATACAATAAAGCTGCACAATGAAGAAAACAATAAAATTAATAAAATTAATAAAAATTGAAATGTAAATGTATATTAAAATTAATATAAAATTATGTAAAATCTTTACGCAAAGATATTAACGGTTTAAATTGAAATTAAGTTCTCAACCATACATTTTTATGCTTACATTATTATTTTTTAATATATCAATGCTATCAAAATTACATTTGAAAATTTTCTGTATTCGTGCAAAAGTTACTCGGAAAATAATAACGCAGTTATTTGAGTACGCATGTTTGCTTCATCGTGCAATGGAAACAGGACATGATAGGGCATGATAGGGCACCGTATCGAAGCTGGCGTGAAAACGATTTGAGAATCGGCCGCTGACAGAGCGCGACTGCTTCGTTCACGCCAAAATTTAATTAGCCTCTGATCTATAGTCGCGCCGACATGATCTCCTTGTCGCTTCGGGAACGAGTTCTCCTTGGGTGCCCTTCTCGAGCAACGAGTTCTCCGCGGACATTTCTCTCTTCCGGTTTGACGTTTCGCGTCGTTGATAGAAGCGCCTTGGCCATTACCCGAACGTTCACTTTGTTCCCTTCGTCATGCTCGCCCCGAGCATCCTGAAATTGATATTCCAAGATGACGCGAGACTGAAGAGAAGTGAAGAGACGCACGCGATACGAAGCGCTGATAGCTGATGAAGCACTGGTTTAAGAAACGCCCGGAAGTAAATGCTCGAAGGTATCTTCTATTGAAACTTCGACGAAAATGTGAATCCTTTGAATCATTATTACAAATGATACATTTTCACCTTTAATTAATCTTATGTGTTATGTGTGACGTGATTAGAAGAATTTTATAATACATACAAAAATAGTTTTCTTCTTTCAATTGAAACACACACACACACACACACACACACACACACACACACAAACAATTTTGATTAAATCTATCGCAATTTTATACCGAACAGAATAATATATCAATAATGAAACTTACAATTAATGCATATTTTTTTCAAAAAATGTACTCTGTCAGATATCAAAAGCAATATAACTCAATTCTTTGAGTTAAATCACATTTTGTTTTTAACTTTCATGTATTATATATTAAAATGTACAATATAAATTAATTTCCATGATTAGTTCCAAAATAAACAATGTCCATATTAACATTGTACATACTTTGTAATGATAAATTAAACTTGAATTAAATTTAATACATTTTCTTTAATTAATTCCATTGTTTTAATTAATTTAATGACATTGAATAGAAGCAGTATGGCCTATGGAAATGATTAAAAATAATTAAAATGACTATAATTTGATGTTATAAATATAATAAAATTTATTTATTTTTCTATTTTTTTTTCCCTAGTAATGGAAATAATTCCATTCTATAAGAATCGTATAATTACATATCATAAATATATTTTATGTTAAGGAAAATTATGTACACAACACGCATTCATTAAAAACGTTAACAAGAGATTAGCACAATTTGTCAATGTATTTATATCGGATCTCATAGATCACTCGTTCAGTATGTTAGCAGTGCATCCAAGGTAATAATGTAGGGTCGTTTAACCGATTTACGAAGAAATGAGTGCGAGTGTTTCTCGCACATTGCGCCCTCAAACACTTCAGCTGAAGCTGCGTATTCCGGACGATGCGCGGCGGCTTACGGGTGTAATGATGTTATTTTCTTATAGCAGAAAGGAAAAGAGAAGTAACTCCGTTTGCCGGTGCAAAAAAGAGAAGCCCCCCCGGCAGTTATGTATTTGTACCACTCCACATACCTACACATACCTCCCTCGACTTTAACCCTCTCCCCCGCATTCCATATTCTCTAACATGCCGTTACCGTAGTCATACACCTGAACGCGATTTGCGACGAGAAACGAAGGAGTTGAAAAGAGGCTATCTTTACATACTTCCATGTTAAATCGAGAACAAAGCGAAACTCGTTGCTCAGCGCGTCGTTAACTGTCGTTAACAACAGGGTTGGTTAATACGGCGCGCATCTGAGCGTTTTCGCCGCGCGTCGTAGCAATTAAAGATGTTCCGGAATGTCACGGACAAAAGCGCCGTTATAGAAATGCGTGCAACTAAGAATGGTTGCAACAAACGTCCTCCAAGCCGTTTCTCACAGTTACACACATTCTTGAAATAAGATAAACCTCGTTCTGCGACGCTAATTTAGATGCCAACATAACGTTGCGAATACTGGATGTATATTCATTTTGAATGCGCTTTTTTAAATGACAAACATCACGTAAGATATTCTAAGAAGAAAATTAATTGTTGAAAAGTAAATGCAACAGTTTTTGAATGATGAAATGTTACAATTGATTGCATCAAACATATTTCTTATATTTATGTCGCTCTTTAAGATGTACATAATAAATAAGGATAAGTTCAACAATAACGATAAATTCTATTCATATTTCGTTAATTTTTTAAGGTTAAAACACGAATAGTAAAAAACTGAAACGTAATTAATTGTTATCTTCAGTATTAATAAATAGCTTCCAAATTATATTCATTATTATAATTCAATTTTTTAATTATATTAATTCAATTTAAATTAATAACCACTTCTACCGCATCAAAGCATGAACAGCAATAGCATTTATAAAATTTTACACAATTTATAATAATAAAAAAGACGACATATACATAGTAATTGCATAATTAGATCGATTAACATCGTCAATGACCTACTTCAATCATCTTTCATTTAAAGACGGCGAGATATCGAAGGTGTTTTTTTCAATCACTGACACAAATGCAACATCCATTATTAAAAGGAAATCGGTGATTGGTGAGGGACACCCTGTATGTTTATCGAGAGAAGAGATTTCGATCGACCGCATTACTCGGCATTGGCTCGTAAACTTCTTGAAGACATAGAAAAAAAGCGTCGCACGATCTCAATGCGCAAGTATACACGAATGGACATACACATGCCCACAATGTCGCCCTTCCTCCGGCGATGTAAATTCATGCCAGCACATTTAATTTCCATAAGAATAATTTCGCGATGCATAATGAGCGTCACGCTCGATGGCATCCGGTTGTAACTCCGTTATTAAATTCTTGATAGAAAGTGAACCGATAGAGAAATACCGGTCCACCTTTCTGGAGCGTGTTGCTCGCAGTTAATGTTTCTTATATAGGATTAGGAGTATTGGAGTATACCTTGTAAGCTTCTATAAATTTTTCACATATACGTTGCAGTTGCAATAAAAGATGGAAAATTTCTGATTGTTTCGATAATTAATTTTAATCAGTGTTCAATACAATTTTTTGTGATGTATAATGTTATAAAGCACAAATAATTATCTTTACTATCTTTTATTTTTTTTTTCAAGAAATTATTTTAGTTTATAACGATGACTCACAAAATTGATCTGCTGAATCTCAAAATAATATTTAGACAACGTCATCAACTTTTGAGAAACTCTCGAAATAGAATTCAATCCTTTCGCTTAGATATATGTGCCCAAAGGTCATACGTATTATAGTAACGCTGGTCGAAACGTAAAATCCTTGAACTTCTAGTATATCAATGTCTAGTGTACGAAGTTAGATTTGAAAGTTTAATAAAAAATTTTTATTTTAGAAAAACACTGTAAAAGAATAATAATGATATTTGTTATCAATTTTCGGTAAGGCAATGGTAATTTTAAATATTAAAGTCAAATCTAATGACTTCTTTTAGAGAAAGCATTAAAAGACAGTAAACAATTTCGAGTAATAATCGATCTTGAGAAAATAATAAAATCTCCAACAAACAAACCTTCGACAGAAACTCTTGTCCAAAGATTGAGAAGAGAAGGCAATTATGTTAAGAAAATTTGTAAATTAATGTATTGCGAAAATATAAAAAAATAATGCATCTTTTTATGATATATTATATATATTAATTAATTATACAATTTAATTATGATTAATTATTAATAATATTTTTTTGTTAACATCAAAGATTATAGTCTGCGGAAGTTGAATCCTTCACTTCATAACATGACAGAATTATAATCGGGAGAAATATTTCACAGAACTACGATTTCCTTTCCTGCGCGAGTGCAATAACGGTGTAAATCGACATTTGGATATCGCGGAACGAGTTCGCAAAGCGAACGGGACGTGCAACGATGAATCGTGGTTGGAGGTCCGGATTTTTGTCTCAGCTCTAACTCGCTGTGGCGGCGAACCGCGTCAGAGAATCGAACGGTAATGTCGGCAAAGAGGACCGTTTCGCGAATATGGAGACGCGGGCGCAATGCAGGTAAGATCAGCGAGGAAAAAAAGACGCGTATCTTCCAAGTCCGATCGATACCGCTGGTACCGATGTTCCTCTTACCTTGCCGCAGGGCACACTCGAATCTATAAGCGCCGAGATAGAGATAGAGAGAGAGAGAGAGAGAGAGAGAGAGAGAGAGAGAGAGAGAGAGCTCTCGCGCAGTATCGGAGTATAACGGTGATTGCACGAACTCACGATTTCCATATTTCACCGGCGAGTCAATGGTGTATCCAGTGTTTGATTTACGTAGTCCCGCGACCGCTTGATCGATGAATCTTTTCCACAGCGATTAAACATAAATTGCACGCTGACTACGAAATCGTTATCCGACGATCGATTTCGCGACGGCGCGAGAATTAATTTACCCGGCAATTCGATGAGCGAAAAGGAGAAAAAGAGAGAAAAGAATCGGTTTAACTGCAGAGAATATTCGGCGTTGCGAATTTGGCCTATCGATCGAAATATTAATCAATCAATCGAGAAGAATTCTCTTTTAATTATGAGACCTTCTATTGATCCTTTTCTTCTTTCGCCGACAAGCCTTTTGGACTAGTCACTTCGTCTATTCTTCTATTAGCATTATCGATTGATCGTCTGAATCAGAATGACTAAACTCTAATTTTAATTCTTTCACGAAACACAATAAATCCGCTACAAATTATTTTATCATTTAAAATATATCAGAATACAGAACATAAATCATTATTAAATATCTCAAAATAATTCGCGATACAGATTATACATATATTTATTTTGTATAAATGATTTAAATATACAAACTATTAATATAAATCACTATTTCAATTAAACTCGTATTTCATGTTACAAAAAATCATTTACTATAAGTATGATGTCAAATTATAAGATATAATTTTTTTTCTGTATTTATTTTTAATAAGGGAATTTTTTAATATTTTTAATGAGGGAAACGTTTTCTATTTCAGAAAAGTTTCTTAAGATTTAGAATTAAAATCCATAAGAAGCGAGAGGGATGAAAATAAAATAAACTAATTCCATTACTTTGTGAGTATCACAAAATTGAGATATAAAACGGGGCTAACCGGGAAACCGGATCGAGAGTTATCTACAATAAATAGGTAATTCACAGACATCAGTTGCGACGAGAACGTGTGATTGATGACGGAAACGTAAGCAGATGTACGGCCGTTTCACCCCGGCCATAGGCTTAATGGATTTTTCGGACGAGTTCTGAACGCGCGAGAAAAAGTCGAGAAGAGAAGAGGGATAAAGGGGAGAAATAATTTATCGAGCGACTCCCAAAGCCGTAGGATTGCTCCTCTTCGCGGAACAAATAGCTATCGTCCGATTTTAGGTACGGCCGATTATTTCTCGCGGCGTGGGCGATGCGCTTCCTGCCGTCTGTGAAATACTGCGCGAAACCTTCTTGGCCTGGCACGCGATAGAGCCGATTGCCCGAAAAGATCGGGCACGATCTGTCCAAATTTGGCTCTCGATGTAGATTCTCATAAATTCGTGGCCACCACTCGTAAATTTTCGCGGCGCCCCGCTCAAGGGATCGCTATTTATTGTGGCGCGCGACTAAAGAGATTCCGCTGATGCGCAAAGTCATGTTTCACCGATCATCTTAATTTTTCTTTATCACGTAAACGCTCTCGAGTCACGTAAAGGCTCCACGAACGATGACGGCATCAAAAGATTGTATTTAAAAATCAGTAGATGACGTAATTCCGTGTGAACAATGCACTTTGTTCTTGATATTGCGATTTATTTTCCATGCCACCCAAGATGCGAACATTAAAAGTACGAGTACAAGGTCTTGTTTTATACTTGTTATATTGTTCTTTACTATAAAAAGATAAATGCTTTCGAATCACGTACAGAACATTCGAATCAGAGACCGCTTAAAAAAATCTTCTTTAAAAATTGTAAAATAACGCTATTACACCTGAAACTAAATGATACACCTTGTTCTTGATATCATAATTTATTTTATTTTGTTGTGATTTATGTTGTCTATGTCGTTCGAGATACTAAGATCAAGAAAGGGCGATATCGCGCTCTAAGATCCCGTCGATAAATGGCAGCTTTGTGTGGGACAATGCTTTGGCGAAATACGAGGTATTTGATGCAAATACAATTACCATGCAATCGCGGCGGTATTTGAGAGACACCAGAATGTGAGAAAATCGCCGCGGGAAATCGACATTTGCGAGATGATTTGCATTAACGCGAGTCATACAAATTTCCCGGCTTATCCCCGACATGACGAGATGTGACTTCGCGCGACCGTAGACGGAGAGACATATTCGCCATCAGACAAATGATAATGTTCTACGTAAATTATCGCTATTGAGAATACGTCGCGGTTTTACTACAGAAAATTCCATCTTTACGTGCGTCCTTCGTCTGATCTACAATGATCATTGTTAACTCTCGTCCTTGCACCTTCACCCGATGTATCGTAAGAAATTCTCTGATCCCACTCTCTTCCTTTTTTTATTATTATTTTCTAATTTAAATATTTTTAGATGCTTTATATTTCTCATTTCGATATTAAATTTATTACTTAGAAATTGATCATTTATTGACAATCTATATCAATATAATTATATTATAGCTTGATTTTTTTATGTTTATCTTTTTTATTTTTAATTATCGTTTGACCTAGTTATTATTATTTCAAATTTTATTAACATGATTTATGGATTTTTATTCGTTTATTAAAGTTTTTATCTCACGCTCTCAGCGATGTATTGAATTTTGTAGAAATGACAGACCTTTATCATCCGCTATTCGTTTTCGCTTGATCAAAAACGTCAACGTTATGTTTCATGATTGATAATTAAAAAGATAAACTGGAAGATCATTTCTTAATCCTCTCGAATCGTTTTATATTATTGCTGAAAATGATTCAAAATGAATTCGAAATATTCAATCAAGTAATGAATAAAAAATCATTTTTACAAAGCTAATTTGGGCTCCATTATCACGTCTACGCTCTCATTAGTTTCCGTTTTTATATTTTCCTTTTTTTGATCATTTGTTTCATTTACGTTCGGTCCTAGAGCATGTAATCATTTCCTGTTCTGTCTCCCTTCTATTTCTTTCTCGCGGTTACGATGTAAATGTTACGATGTAATTCTCGCTATCCACACGTGACTCGATCGGAGAAAGTGTGCAAGTAATGACACTCGTCGCCGCACGTGTAACGTACATACGCTTACCACTTACTTCCACTGAAGTTCATCGACCGTTTGTTTTTCTTCTTCTTTTTGTACTCGCGGAATGTCAAGCGTGACAGCGCGTAATTACAGAGTCTGCTAAACAAATCACGGGAGAAATCGCGATACGATGACTTTCGCGTCTTCCTACTTTAATATGAAGTAAACTAGACCGCCAACTGTCATTGTCTCATCAATTTATACTTTTCATATTTAAATTATTTAATATAAATATTAGGATCATTTCGTAGCAAAATTTAACAGAAAGAGGGAATATCTTTAAAAAAAATTTTATTTAGGACAGCTGACATTGTCGTGTTCATGAAAGCAAAAGTCGTCACGTTTTCTGTATTCGATTTCTTCCGTTGCGCCATTCGTTACGTCACGGATTCAGCGCTTCACGGTAAAACGATTTAACGTCGTAATTATCTCCGGCAAGGAGGTCGAGCTTCGAGAACGTACACGTGCACTGACTTACGCTTTCGACGGTGTTTGACGGAGAAAGTGAAAATAATTTCTTCATTGGACCCGGTCGTCCCTTTCGCCGAGGTCCGCTAACATCAGATAGCAGTGGCGCGGCTAGTTAGACGTCGCCGTGATTGTCCACCGTCAGCAAAAGATCTTTGTTGGCACTCTTCATTAGTGTCAAGTTCAAGGCCGAAATAAGTTTCAAACCGAAGATAAAGAAAAAGAGAGAAACAAAGGCAGATGGCAGATGTTGAACTTTAGATGCTCTTCCTTTCCAAGTTACCGTCATCATCATCGTTGTCGTCATCATCATCGTTATCATTATCATTATCATTATCATCATCATTATCTCGAAAATCTCAGAGCTTTTACCTAGTCGTCCCCCATTTACGCATGCCAATCACGTGAGAATCAAGCTCGCGGTCCATTACAGAAGAAAAATCTTTCGACCCGCGAGTTCTCTTCGGGCCAGAAACATCGAAACTCTTCGCGCTGTCATAAATCATACACACGACGTTTCCTCGCACTTCGTCACTGTGCGTCACTGATCGCCAATCGGATACAATCGTACCATCATGCGGTTTAAAACCTTTATGTGTTCTGTATTAAAAATCCTTTAATAAGAGTCTGGATATGAAGAAATCATTTTTGATTGACCCGTCATGTTTTAACAATTCTTAAGAGGATAGAGAAAGAAAAAAAGAAATAAATAAGAAGAAGATAGGATAGAATGAGAAAGAGAAAAAATAATCAATGTATGTTTTTCTCTCTCTAAATTTTTGTTAAAATTATCTGACGTTGAAGTTTCGTATTAATTCTTCAAAGTAAAATTGTAAATGTATACTGAGAAAAATGTTTGATTGCATTAATTAGAATTCTGATAAAACTGGACGAATCAGAATTTTGTAGTTAAATCTACAAGAATTTTAATTGAGATAGCTGGAATTCTTCTGATTGATATACAAGTATTTTGTCGATTTTTAGCTAGTCATTTTTCTCAATGTATAACGATATGAAAATTCTTCAAAAAACATTAATTCAAAATCAAATTTAATGCTATTATAGTTAATAGTTAAATAATAATAATAGTTAAAAATTTGTATTGAAAATATTGCAATTTAGAATTAAATAGCTTATATATACGAATGTCTCTTTATCGAAATTATATAATAATGATCGCGAAATGGCGGAACAAGACTTTCAGCCAGATCATAAAGCGACAAATGAGACAGCAGAATTATGAAACGTTCACATTTGAATCTCGTTATATTGATATATCACACATTGCGACGCAAATTTACGCTTTTTGCATACATAAATCACATAGGGCGAGTGTCGCGAAAGGAATCAATCAATGTATTGTAATGAACGTAATTCGTGTAACTCAATAAGCCCGGCAGCATTGATTGAGTAATAACCCGAGGACATTTATTAGATCGGCGCTTTTGCATAAACATATTTTTCCATGGAATAGGCGGCGGCCTCATCGAGGGTGCGCATCTTAACGATCCACCTTGCTGCCCCATCATCATGCTACGCAATAACTCTCCTCTTAGTGGCGGCATGGCGCGCACGGCGGCATGTCCAATGTAGAGCACCATCCCCTCATCAGCTAGATCCACGGCACGTAGGCCGACTTTAAGGCTCAATTATTTATGTAGTCGAGTGAGTGCCGCTGATTCGCCCATGCGATGATTACGCCAATCATAATAGGGCTCTGCATCGGCGAGAGAGAGAGAGAGAGAGAGAGAGAGAGAGAGAGAGAGAGAGAGAGTCGACATTGTGATTGGGCCGACTACGCGGGATCAGGGCTAACTACCCACAGAAATCAAGACAAAATAGAAACAAGACCGATCTTCAATCACGTGTAATTGTACTCTGTCCGTTCTACTCTCTACGCCGCTATATATACCCCTTCTTGATACTTATATTTAGTAGCGCACAATTTTCTCTTGGTAACTCGCTTCCTCCGTGCCTGTTACTCTTGGTCAGCTCGCCCGGCCCAGTAGCCTCTCCTCGTTATTTTCTTTATTTATAGTCATATTCGCTGAAATACCCCGCGTATCATCTCAACGCCGAGCTTCGATACGCCACACGGAACCCTGCATAAAGTCCAAAGACCAGATCTCTAACGTAAACACGTTTATCCGCCAAATCGATCGTAAAATATCCTGTTATTATCGGGATATGCTACCGTCCGTGACGCCGTACTGTTGATGCGTGATCGCGAATCAACGCTTCCCCGAGATTATAAACATTTGCCCTCAAATTATTTGTAGCAACCTGTAGAAACTTAGACAAAGAAATAATGTCTACAGAATCTTTTTTTAATATACTTATACATTTTAGTTTATATAATTAAAAATGTTAATTTTGGTTAGCTTAATCTACAAATAAAGAATTTGTAAGAAGCAATTTGTGATTCTAAGGCAAAAGATATCCTTTCAAAAGTAATACAACTCAAAAAATTAAGTTTCTCAGAAAAGAAAAAACCTATTTTTTAATTTAACAAAAAGTGGTTGATTAATTAAATAATATCGGCAGGAAGAATTTATTTTCCTGACATCAAATGTCATTTTTGTCATTTTCATAATCGTTAAATATTACATTTTTTGATTGTAACAATTTTTTTATTATTTTTTAAATTAAATTTAAAAATTTTTTTAAATTTTTTAAATTATTAATTCACTTTTAATAATTGATGAGATAATATTTATTTAACTTATTTATGGTAATAAGTAAAAAAATCATTTTTTAAATTGTCTCACTTTAAAGTAAGAAAGCAATATATCCTAAAAAATTATTTTTATTATTTTCTGTTTTATCTATAAATATAAAGATATTATCTGTAAATAGATAATTCGTCGCATTTTTCTCAACCGATTATATAAAGAAAAAATATTAAAAATTTAAATATCCTAAATTTAAATATCCTAAATCATGAAAATATATCCGGTCGATAGTTTAGAAATTACATTTTACAACAATATATCTTTGGTACTAAACCAACTAAACGGCAGACTAGTGTGAAAAGATTGTACAATCTTCACAGTCAATAATCAGAAATTTGCATTTAGCGCGAAACGTGTAATAATTGCACACCGAAGGCCGAAGCCTATATTCATCATTTTATTCACTTAGCATCGCTAAAATGTTATTGAGGACAACACGGGGAGCTTCACCCTTGTCTGGTGACCATCGGTTCTCCAAGTATAGCATTGTCCATGGACCAAGTCGGCCGTGACAAGACCGAGCGAAGTGGTTATACCGCGTCGCTGCCGCAGGTTTTTGGTGGGGGACCTTGACCGAGTGACGTTCACCAGAGGCAGCAGCATGCAGGTAGTCATTCAGGTAAAGAGAGATAAGTGGGTGGGAAGAGTGTTCGAGAAGAAAGAGAAAGAAGGAGGCAGAAAGTAGGAGACAGAAAGAGACAAAAAACAGAAGCAACGAGTGACCAGCGCTGGATTGGGCCCGTTCGCTAGTGATGATACTGATATCCCTGTGCAAGGTATCGAACACTTGACATCGTGTATCTTTCATCATCAATATCATTCTACATCAATTTTGACTGAAGTATTAATCAAGCGAGACTAATGAAATGATCAAGTCATCGAATCGTTTTGAGTGCGGCATCGGACAGAATGTTACAATATAGATTACAATATAGTACAATAAATAAGGAGAAAAAAAAAGGAATGCTAAAGGGATTGCTAAAGCGATAATATCAGCTAGTTTGTGTGATGACCAGCTCCTGATAGTGATGGTACTGATACATTCGTATCGAATATCTGACACTGTGTATCTTTTTTTTTTCATCAGTCAGTCGATATCGATTTTTTAAATCGATATCGACTGACTGATGAAAGATATTGATCAAATCCTCAGACGCCAGCAACATAAAAGTATGAATCGTCCAAACATTTTTTAGTGTTTAACATATGAAGCAGAATTACATGAATGTTAATATATAGATTTGTCTCAAAATTAAACTTCTCTTTTTCAAATAAATATCTATCTGTAGACATATATGTGTCAACACGTACGAATGGCACATAAATTATTTGAATTTATTGAGATATCAATTTGATATTAACAACATTTTTATGAGAGAAATATATGGAACATTGAAAATTCTAATAATAATCATTGATATTTTCTCAAAACAACATTCATAACTGAGTAAAGTGACAACAGATAAAGATATTGCTTTTTATAATGAAGTTCTAATTAAACTGCCAACTCAATTCCATAATATTAAGATCACTTGATGATTTAAACTTGAATTGGTACATCAACAATTAATATAAGACGAGATAATATTTCTCTTCAGCAAAAATTGAATTACCTGAATCATTAACGTTATCAAGCTTATCAGTACATCTATTCTAAAGATTTATTCGAGGACCAACACTATTTACCTAGAGACTAGTCGTGCTTCTCTGCATGTGTATACCTTGAAGTCGCTCTGTACGTCCGTTCGTTCGTCCGTCCGTCCATCCGTGCCTACTCTCCTGCCTGTCTCTGTCGGTGTCTGGGTCCGGTACACCAGTGGGATAGGACGGAGTGCCGCGGTGGAAGGAGTAGTAAGCGGCCTACGCAGTTTCAAGCTGAGTCCCAGCTTTTATTAGTTCTTCGGCGCTCGGCGGAGAACGAACGGAGAACGAACGGCGTGTGCGTGGTGTGGCGGCGGTCTGCGCGTCTGTACCCCTGGTCCAGATCCCTGGTCATCAAGGGTCGTCTCTGCAGCTGAGTCGCGCGAGGTACGAACGTCATCGGCGACAAAAGGTGTCGATACAAGCGAGTTCGGGTTTAAAGAATCGCGTAGTGATCCTAGATATACTTATATATATATATATA
>NW_017259190.1:2744533-2797271 GCF_001594045.1 Atta colombica
GTGTCGAGTGTTTCTTGTCCTTGGGTGTTATATCTCGGGTGTCGGATAACGACAAGTGTCAAAAATTTGACGTCGAGAAAGGAAAGGCAGGACAAAATTCGTTTTACTAATGAATTTGTAATCGGTAGTGTTAAATCTCTCAGATCGATCCCCACGGATTTTCGCGATCCGGTGATAGTGACAGTTGCCGCACGTGAGAGTGTTCAGTTCGAATATAATCAGCAAGTCTCTCCAAAAGAGAGAAACAAAGTCCTTGTTCCTCTTGCTCTTCTGGTTCCGTTCGGGGAACCGATATCGTACCTGAAGGGGCGTATCCTTAGAGAGAATATACCGGATATCTAAGCGATCGAAATGCTACTGTGCTAGTAAAGGTAAATCCAATATCGATAGGGGACAAAATAATACCGATATGTATTGTCAACAATGACGACTATGACGATGACGAGGATATTACTGCCACATAAGTTGATTTGCAAGATCGAATCGGCAGATACTTTCGGTTCGATTATACCGCGGGTCGCCGTGAATATTGATCGAAAGGGAAACGATACGGGCGTCTTCGAGTAGGTCGGGTAGGTAGGTTTTCTGCGCTGTGTGTTCGCGGGATCGAATAGATTATAGAGAGTCTCGCACGAGAGCGAGAGCGCGAGTTATTTCGCGCGCAGATTGGATCTATCGGCTGGTCGGCCAGCCGGGCGTTGCGCTGCGCTGGGGCAAACCAGAAATCCAGCGGAAGGGTAATATCCCATTAACTGAAAGATCAATTAACTCGCGTTAACGGACACTTTAATCACCGCGTGTGCGGCTAGGCAGCTAGGCCTCTCTCGCGGCGCGCGCTTCGCGAATCTAGGCGTTTAATCTGCCCGTTCCGAGATCGAGTCGGCCGATCATGCGCGAGCTCCTCGCTTGCTCGCTATGGGGAGCGATCGCGATATGACGCGAGAGAGCTGCTCGCGGGATGAGCAGGATATGGAGGAGGTACGCGTATTATTCATTGATGCAGCCGTATTAACAACGCGTCGACGTCCGAGCGTACTGATTACAGCGGATATAAACATTTATGGAAATGTCTGGCACGGGTGATAGTAAAATCTGTCCTCAAAGATCTCTCTCGAGATCAGGTGTGTCTCCCAAATTAATATGCTAAAAGATTTACGACCGTGAATTACACGACCAGTCAAATTAATCGTCTCTGAGTCGGATCTGTCGAATTAGTTTTTTTTTAATAAACACAATAAAAGTTGTCTCATAATTATCGTGTTGTTGATGATAGCTTGGAGGTAGCTTGGAGATAACTTAATAGGAAATCTATTATAATTATAGAGAAATATTACAAGGTTGTTAATTTAATTTTATAAATGTAAATGAATATTGATTTATTATTAATTAAGTTTGAACTAGCCAGTTTTATAATATCTTTTTTAAATCTAATCAAAACCCAATTCATTGAAATAATTATTATCCAATCATGAAAAAAGATATCTTTTTTAATATTATATTATATTAGACATACGTAATATTAAATATATTGTAAATAAATTTTGTTTATTACATTTTTAATGAAATTTATCTTTTAATGAAAGATTTTTTGTAATTAATTATAATTTTATAGTGAAAATCAATATATAGTTAATTATATTAAAATATAATTATATTTTTCAAAAATATAATTAAACAGATCATCTCCTATCATTTCAGAAACTCAAACAAGTAGTTTTAATAGCTCAATGATCAGACATAACTTCGAAGCATTTTCTCTTCTTCTAATTCATGCTTAATTAAAAATCTTATTCAAAAATTTATTTTAATTTTATTTTTTTTAAACTGTATATGTATATCATGTCTTCTATATCATAAGAACTTTGCTTCAAAGTAAACTCGATGCGCAGAACTCGCGATTGCTTCTTTTTCACCGTTTTCCTTTCGCTCTTTCGCCTGTCCGCACTCGCGAGATGAAGATCACACTCGAGGTGCAAATCCTCTCATTGAATCTCCCGATATGGCGTTTTATCGTATGGCGTTTCAACATACGGCGGGCGGGCGTGCGTCGCGATTGAGACGTACGCGGATATAAAGAAGACGGAATACACGAGACGGTGCAACGATAAACATCGTGTACCGGGAGAACTTTCGGCCTTGATGTACGAAGTGTGTCAGTGTTACTCGCGCGAGCGAGCGAGAAGAAGATAGGACGGATGCCTTCGATGGGAATCGCCGTTGCTGGATCCATTCACCATAATGCACCCGCACGTAACGTGACCCTTCGTGTGGCATCCAGATTTCTCAGCCAGGCCGTGAATAAGCGGTGACCCATCTCGCATAATCGAGTAACGAAGAAGGCGCGCGGAACGTAATAGCAGTTACGCAAATAAAGCGATCCTGCCGGTTTTTTTTCCTCGCGAGTCACGAGTCGCGACTTGTGTGACTTCCATTTCCATTTCTGGCATCTGCGTCATGCTCTTTGCGCACATACCGTGCCTCAGCGTGTTCTATTAGTTTTGAATCATATTTCCGCGTTGAGCGATACAGTAACAATCCGCTTTCTCGAATAATATTTATTATCATCCTTTAAAAATGGAACAAAAAAATTATATCGATTGTTAAGCGTTTGCAATGAAATTTTAAGTAAAATTTAAATTTTAAGCTTTGAGCTGTAAGTCCAATCATAGTCGATTATTTTTTTTTACATTTTTTGACTGTATTTTTTGATTAGTTTTTTACGATTTAAAAAATCTCATTGTAGACTCCTCCTCCCTCCTGCTTTACAGAAAACGTTAGGAAATACGTCAAATTACGAAATTATTTAAAGCTTTTCAAAAAACTATTAGCTATCCCAAGCTTATTTCTACAATACTAATAATATTTCTACAATATTAATAATTATATTTTTCATATGCTGATGAAATCAAGTTTATATTTGGTTTTATAGCATTTTTAATTTTTCTGTAAACATGTCATGATGGTAACATATAATATGATAATTCCATCTATATATACATTGTTAAATTCATAATGTTAAATTATATCCACAATTGGAGTTATTTTTCATCGTTTCTATAGATCGCTCCGTACTCAATATGTTATAAATTTTACCAAAACGATGATGTTAAATAATTTAAAAAAGAATGTAACTCAAATTTAGTTTATTATTTACTAAATGGAATAGTTAATATGGACGATGTTTTACTTTAAAACTAACCACAGAAAATGACTTAATTAACATTTTGACGCATGGAAATTAAAAAGGACGAAATGATATTTAACTAAGGATTTAAATTATTATTTCTGCTCCTTTTATTATATATTATATATCTAACAACGTATCTTTCTAAAAATCAGAGAGAGAGAGAGAGAGAGAGAGAGAGAGAGAGAGAGAGAGAGAGCATAAAATGAGATTCATAAATTCATAAATTCGTAAATATTTTTAATATCTTGAAAAAGTACTATAAACATCCAAACTTTATTACTACGATAATTTTGATAACATTGCCAAAATAAAGTAGTGATGCTATTTTAATATATGAAATATCTTACACGTTCCGAAAAACATGAAAATGTGAACAAATTAAAAAGCCCAATAGATTTCAAAAAAGAAACGATACTATGATGGACAAACTGGAGAATCTTGAACAACTAAAACGTTCGAGATACGATCTATCGGCAAATTGTGTCGGGCAACACAGAGATTCGTCCCGAACAGAGTGCTTGTAAGCCGTTAGAGATAAAGTTCACAGGGATCTACGTGGAGCGTCGGAAAGAACAACGTCGAAGCAGGAATTTTATAAGTACCGGTGCTCCGAAGAACACGCGCGAGGTTTCCTTCTGGCTTTTACACGAGCATCGCGCGATTCCTCTTCTCGTGCGCGCGCGGCGATCTAAATTAAAATCTTTCCCTGGCCTCGTCAATTCTCCAACTGCACGGCGTAAATGGGCGACGGATGGCTAGAAACGAAAGGTGAGTTTCGAGTTTGTGAGAACGTTAAGAAAAATAAATATCGGACTTGTACACGCGGAAATGTCACAACGATCGTAATGAGTGTCCAGTTGAGACCGGCGTATCTTTTTTCGGTCATACTGTACGATGTCCACGCAAATTTATTGGGCAGTCTGGTGGTATTAACTGTAAAACGCACCGCTTCGCCAGCGAAAAAATAACGAAATAAAAAATCTCATCAACTTGTTTTCGCGAACGAGTGTGTTCAACAAGCGATCCAACGAGAGGTCCCAACGAAAGGTCAATTATTTTAATTTTTAAATGTTTAAATTCGTGTAAAAAATAATCTCTTCTAAGTATTAAAGATATTGTTAAATTTTATATTAATCTAAAAAGAATTTATTAAAAGACAAATTATTATAAATGTAAATAAATTAATTAGTTTTACAAAAAAAATCCCCCAGGTAAAACATAAATATAAAATATTTAAAAAATCTTTTAGATTAATATTTTTGCAAAAATTTGTGTAAAGAATACAATTGCTTCCAGTTATCAAAATATTTAGTTATCAAATTATTAAGAGTAAAATGGAACCTTTTATGTTTATGAGTATATTAATTTTTGGTGATTTCTCCTGTGATCTGCGAGAATAAAACACTTTCATATATGAATTGAAGTCCATATTTAAATTTCAAATTTAAATTATTATGTTTAGTTATATGGAAAGTACGTAAAGTTTATCTACTATTAAATATCAAAGAAGCAATAATTCCTTAAATTAAATAAAATGTTATTATTTTTTATTTCCACGAGTGTCGAAATATAAATCAATCCATTTCTGTGATTATGTCATAGCATGTTAATTTCAAAATAAACAATTTCATTTCGTTCATATTAACATATGCACTTTTTTTTTAATAAACAATAAATTAAATTGAATTAAATTTAAATTCATTTTTTTTAATTAAATTATTTAACTCCATCGTTTTAATTAAATTAATGATATGTTGAGTAGTAACGGCCTATAGAAATAATTAAAAATAACTCAAATTGAGTAATTTCACATTACGAATTTAATAGTATATAACCATCTATAATTAATGCTCAATTTAGATTTCCTCTTGCTCTATAATCCAGCAGCAGCTTCTAATGGTGGTTGAATTGCGATTACAAACGCGAGACTTCGCACCTCCGAGGGTCGAGCAAATCCTTCGCATCTGGTTGCGGGACGAAACGGACACTATCTCCAATTTTATTATCGGGATTCTACACGTCAATAAAAGTCAATGAAGAAGGTGCTAAACATTTTGCGCGCGAAATGAGAGTGTTTATTACGCGCGGTAACTGAACGCGCGCGCATTATAGGGCTAGAAAATAGTCATATAACCAGGTTCGATATGATTTTATTGCCGGTGCGATTCTAATTTTCGTGCTGTTATTCCGAAACGAATGTGAAATATTTCAAAGGTGGACGCGGGACCGTTAGAGGGAACATTTGGAATGGATGCGAGAACACGACTTCGCCTTGACTTTTTGTGGCTTCTAATATTCTTTCCGATTTCTTTTACTTTTATTCTATCTCTCCGTGAAGATTCTAATTCTAACACGCGAGAGAGAACAAATTTAAGTATGCCTTTGTCCGGATCTCGCCGCCGCTAATGACTAGCGGCGAGGACATCGCGACATGAAATCATCGCAAAATTCGGAACGCGAGCGTCGCACGCTCCGTCAGGTTACGTTTTTATTATTCCTGTTTGCGCTGTTATGTAACATCAGGAAACAGCAAATAACATGTATTAAGGAATCCTGCACATCGGATGTGTGTCACCACGACAAAATTACAACATTCTCGCTACCAACATTTGCAATGCTAAAAAAGCAAATTAAATTACATTTATTTTCAATTTGTGTGATGTATTTAAGAAACTGAATAATCTTTTCATTGCAATCACTAAATAAAATTTACAAAGTAGTACAATTAATATTATCCAGCAGTAGTATAATAATACAAGAAATAACGTAAGATACCATCTTGAACATATTTTACAAGTATTTTTAAATACAACATGATGTTCCCACATAACTCGGCGTAATTTCCTCCGCTTACCGTCAACTATCTTAATTCCTGTCTTCTTTCCGCAAGGAAAAGAAAAATACATCGTGGAATGCACATAGGGTGGAATTAAAATCCTGAGCATATAGTCGTGTCGTTGCACTTAGTAACATTCTTATCTTTCATTTTACTGTTATCCAACGTCGTAGAGAGTAACGATGAACGCATTAAAGGTCCTTCTCGTACATTAGACATGGTCCGGTCGAAACCCACGATCGCCAATTTTTTTTACCCCCCAAATCGAATCGAGCATTTCTCCACGCGATTAGGGCGACTAGAAAGCGCGTGGGAGTCAATGGGCAAAAGGGTCCCGTCGTAAACTCTCGAATCTCGAAAAAAAATATATATTAACGTCAGTTTTTATAGCAAGGTCTCCGCGGGGAACAACCCGCCTGTTTGCCAAATATGGCTACCGAGCCTCCCAAGTGTATCTTAATCCTTGAATCAGGCTCCATGCAAATTGTCTCATTTGAAAACCGTGTTTTCCCTTACGCTCTCCCGGGACTAATAAAGTCATTGAGCGACGGCTCACCCCCATGTATGCGAGAACTCGCCAAGACAATGTATCACTCTGGTCAGATGGCCTTGAGAGATGGACGTACGTGCGCGCGCAGGGTCACCTTTATTTGTTTCAAGGGCGAATGACTCGATCGCGAGTGGACAAACGAATGTTAATTCCTTTTACAGCAATTCTTTTTTTTTTGTCTCGGAAAGTAATACAATAATTTTTTTATCAAAGTCAATTTGTAAAGTTAATTTTAATGTTGTTTTTATTGTACCTTCGATATTTAAAATATAATAAAAAATTTTATGTAGATTTTTAAGAGAGTTAAAAATTTTCAAACTAATAATAAGTTATATATTTATTATTCTATTGACGATGAATTTTAGAGCATAATATATGTGCATCAATTGCAACTAGTTGAAACCACTTTGCGCAATAAAAGAATCACGATGAAGGCCGACTTCTTAAAAAAAGCAGGACGTTGTTTTTATACGATAACGCGAAAAACATCTAGTGAAATAAAACGCTTATAATGATAATGAGCAGTCCCGACGTTTCCGCTTGACTGTCGTCCAAGTGACCGTCGTCAGCAATATTTTTAGAATCGTTTTTATCGAGATGACCATGTCCAACGTTTTGCTTCTATACGCCGCGGGGTCCAAGATTGATTGTATCTTATCGATTTACGTAAATTCGTGAAAACAAATGACGTCTTACACTGACTGATCATTGAAACGTAATATTACTTTGGACAGTTACGGACAGTTTTATCGATTACGATCTCTTGATTTTGACATATTTGGGACTGTATGTTTCTTGCTTTTATTTTCTAATTGTAAGAGAAAGGATTCTATCGCATCGATAGGTTTTATTGCATTGCATGAGTTCTATCTTTCGTCACAGCGTTATGAAACAATATGCAAATACCTGTGATTATTCCTGAGGAAATAGATTCCAAGTGATGAAAATAGGCGTCTCGCCGGATGTGCAACTTGGAAACTAATAAACTACTTATTCAGCTATTAATTTCCGTGAATACCTGTGGAAATTAAAGATTTCAATAAAAAGTCTACGGGTATATAAGAGAATATTATCGTGAAATGAATTAGTTTTTCTCAAACGACATTTACTTGTGACAAACAAAATATGCCAAAAACGAAAATAAACAAATTCACGTTGTGAATAAATCAGAAATTAATTAAATCAAGTCAACTTGTTGCCTCGAACTGACGACATGAGACTTTGAAGTTACAACTTTCATGAAATTTAAATTAGGTGTTGCGTTTAGATCGTAACATCGATAGGAAAAGCAAGACGTTCAGAATCCTAATCATAATTACGATAATGCTTAATGCGGACGGATGTGAGAAAAAACGACAGAAGTCTTATCGTACAATCGCTCCTATTAGCAAAGTTCTCATCAACGAATTCATTGCCGATATTATGCGCCGTCACCATCATCCCTGTCACTGTCATTATATCGTTGCACGTATCTCGAGTATCCCATCTTCCTGCATGACGACAAAGAGAACCATTATCACTCGTTGCGTTTATCATCATCTACCTACAGTTGGCATGCGCTAGTATAGACACGTCGCCGAGAACACACGATGCCTATCATTTCTCTTTCTCTCATTTTTTTCATGCATGCATACGCGCACGTATAAACGCATACGCGTGCATAGAAATAATATGTACAGAAAGCGCGCGTTCTCGAACGCAAACTGCATTCTCATGATAACTGAGGAACAATTCAGTCGATTGTTTGTTTGGAAAGCGGAGTAAGTCTGGAGCAGCTTGTTACAAATGATACGCCCTATCAGCTTACGCAGTTATATTGATAAACGCTTATTATATCCAATTCCTTTATTAGAACACTTTGAAAAAATCTTATTATTCGCGTATTGAAAAAGAGAACTTCTAAATAAACTCTCGTGCTTTCTCGATCGAACGAAACAGATTTTAAATTGGAGCAACGAACGAAAAAGGAAGTAATCGCATTTCTGTTGATGAGATTATCTTAGATATTAAAAGCACAGCTTTGCTTGGCTTACAGGTCGGTGATCGGGTCTACGGGTTCTGCTCTCTTGAGAGCAGAAAAGGGGAAAGGGGAAGGTAAGATCAGAGGTGAGAACGCTCTGGGGTGGGATAATAAAAGTATAAACGTAAGCACGAAACGGGGCTTGGGCGAAACGGGAAACGGTGTTCCTAGCTGGGCATGATCGGGAGAAAAGGTTGAAAGGCAAGATGCTCACGATGCAACGCTCGGAATTGCTAAGAGGGGGAGAAGGCTGCAACCCTCCCGGCACGCATTTACTACCCCCCAGGGCTTCCGTCTCCGAGCCTGCCGAGAGGAGCGTTTCCTTCAATCGAGACGTCCACGTGAAGAGGATCGGTGAGTCCAGGCAATATCACACCATACATACTGCGACATATCCTGCATATGTAGTGGAGCGAGAGAGATCGAAAGAAATGGCGCTGCTTGATTTTTCAGGTCCAA
Organism: Atta colombica; assembly: GCF_001594045.1. Taxonomy (NCBI): domain Eukaryota; kingdom Metazoa; phylum Arthropoda; class Insecta; order Hymenoptera; family Formicidae; genus Atta; species Atta colombica. The sequence continues at coordinate 2,753,586 of NW_017259190.1, forward strand.
GATGTATCGGCTATGTTTTAGAAAAAGCGATATATATATATATATATATATATATATAATAATAACATATATAACTTATAATATACAGTATTGACAAATTTAATACAAATATAGAGTAGTACATTTCTATATTAGTACTTTGATATATTGTAGAAAAAAAACAGCAAAGGAACAATTTCTAATACGATGTTAAAAAAATTCAATAATGTTTGATTTAAATACAAAAGCAATCAATTACAGGAAAATATTATTTTATAACACTGATAGTATAACAAAATTTTTCTGCATATACATTTTCAAAAAATATATATATTATGTATTAATTAAATTTTGCACAAATATTTATTATTCGATCTAATAAATAAGTTTGTAATTTTTTGTTGGCACGAGTAAAATAAAAAAGCATTAAATGATATTCTGCAATAAAAATAAAGAGTATAAAGATTGATTTGGTTAACCAATAAGCTTCGGTAAAAATCGACTCTTCACGTTTCATCTAACAGTACCTGTATACTATGGTCCGCACGCGCGAGTACCAAAAGTACCGTTTGCCAAATTAAAATCTGATAAAATGAGGAGGTTATGTGTTCGCAAGGACGATCTTTCGGTACGATTCATGATACGAGCGCTTATGCACGGTCAGAATTTAATGCACGTTGCCACTATAAAAGTGCACGAAAAGTCAGTCGAAGGAAGGAGAAAGAAAGAACAGAGAGAAGAGCCGAGAAAGATCGCGCAAAATGATTTTACTTGACGATGCCGCGTTGTCTTATATCTCAGAAAAAAATTATGGCCCTAGAGAGCGATCCCAGATTGTGGAAATTATTCGCAGCGACTCCTCTCCCGTTCTTTTGCTGGCTCTCGCCAGGGATCTCGACTCTCGACGACCGCTTCCAAGAATCGTCCTGACCGGAAAATTATACGCGCGGTCGTGCGAAATTCCGTTGATGCGCGACACGGCTGCATTGCATGCCTTAATCTCGCAGAGATGGGAGACGCGAGAAATTTCGGAGCTGTCAACGAGTTTAATTAAGATTGCGCGCGCGTTTACGGTCAATTTTTTACTTCTTTAAGATCTCTTTTTATGATATTTTAACAGAGACGGTGTATCGCGCGATGAATTTTATGAATTCCAACGCGATATTTACAGTTAATACAACATTTGTTCTTGAATCATTAATATATACATAAAATTTATAACGTAATTTATTATATATATAGTATAATCAAACTAGAAAATATTAACTCCTTGCATATGTGAATAACTCTTTGCCAGAAATGTACTATTCTATTTACATTTAATGAATTTATATTTCTTTCGTCAACATTTTATAAACAAGAGAAAAAATTCTCGGATTTTTCAGAGTAAGAGCGAAAGCCGAGACATCAAGCAGCACTTTAGCGCTACGAGCTATGCAATACGCCTAACTAGTGTCTAACTTCTGCAATTCCCTCAATATCAATGTGTAACAAATTTAATTAGCAGATCCTGCCGCAGACTAATGGCACGAAATAATCGTTATCCTATGCGATCGATCCATTTTTTTCCTCATCAATGCCAATATTAATCATGGCTAATTTGGCTGTCGATCGCGTAACAATAATGTTAATCAATCCATATAAAATGCCTTTCTAAGCCTCCGCGGTCAGTATATAAATTATATATCTGTAAGGCGAGAAAATATAATTTGCAAACAATTAAAATGTACTTATCTAATAAAGTTAATTACAGTTAATTTCGTTTGATAAATACATTTTAATTGTTTGCGAATTATATTTTGTCGTCTTATGAATATATTATAATTTATGCACTAACAACCGCGGACGCTTATATAGACATTTTAATCGTATTTAATACAGTTAATTTATTTTAATAATTTTAACAATGATTCTCCCTTAAACGACCCCCTGGGTTGCGTTCCAAAATTCAACTCTATCGACTCAAGTATCATTTTATCTTTGTCACCGAATGTTGAATAAAGATAAAAGATACTCAGAGTTGACAGAGTCAAGTTTTGGAACGCAAACTAGAGAAGATTACAGCGGTTTCAGTGACTTTGGCATCAATCGAGGTCAGTGAGTCGTCGTTATCTTGTAGGGACAATTTCAAGTGAAGAATACGCGCCTTCGCTGTTCTCTCGCAATTCCCCCCTGCGATATGCGGGATTGTAACGGTATTGGTGTGTATACATAGGACTCAGCCATTCTTCTATTACTAGCTAATTATTAATTGTATTAATGACCCCTCATTACAAAGCGTTGCATCCTGCTGACTTCCTTGACTGCATTCTTAACACATGTTGAAGCCTTTCGCCGCGAAGGGTACGTATACAGAATGTATTTTAATTTACGCGAGCAAAATCGTATATGTTTCAGCAAATAATAAATTTCCCAGAGATAATTGTTGAGAAAAAGTTCGACATTGTTTTCAAAAATTCAACATTTAGGATTTCTAGTGGATTTTAGTAAAATCCATTAGAAATTGTTTTCTGGCTATTTACCAAGATTTTTCAGTATAATAATGAGCAAACAGGAGCCTCAACGGAAATATTTCATTGTTTATTTCTATTATTTCTACGACATTGAGAAACTAATCATTATGAGATTTAAGATATAATTAAAAATGGTTATCAGCGGAACTGATCTTATTAAGCCTCTGTGTTACTGAGAATCACACGGTCACTATATTACGCTAGGTCACGTAATACACTAAAAGCAGTATACTGAGATCGCGGTTCTATCTTGTTTATGCGCAGTTTCAGGAAAGCAACTTAATATGCCACACACTACGAGCCACGGCGAAGTACAGGATAAACACGACAGATAAAGCTAAATGCAGCGAACCGTCGCAAGTTCATTGCATTTCCGCTTTCCGTGTATTGCTAACGCGGCGATCGAAATTAATTTGCGTCTTCTCTTGCCTATTCTGGTATAACTCGATCATTTTTAAATTCGTCCGAAGTGTTCGAAAGTCAGATGTATAATTAATCTACGGTAATGTACCAATGTACGCTTTACGAATAACGGCACAAGCAAAATTAATGGCCTTTAAATCGAGGCAGTAGACTTAGGATTCGAGCTTTGGAGCTTGTATTTATAATCGACATTTATTGCAGAACTCTATTTTTTGTGAGATTTATATATCATAATTTTTTAATATCAAATTTATTTATGTATTTGAAATTCAATTTACAAAAACATCCATTTTTTATCATTAAAAATTATAATTAATAATCATTATAATTAATAATCATTAAAAATCATTATAATTAATATTCATCATGTATAATTAAAAAAATATCAGCATTCGTCGATATTTTTTCAATTAAAGAAAAATGATAGGATTAATTTTAAAATTATGAAAGAAATAAATATAATTTATTTCTAAAACAGTATCTAATTATTTTTACGATTGTAATCTCATTTCAGCACAAGCTAAAATAAATAATTAATTCGTTTTAATTAAATCCTTAAATGTGATATTAATTAATATTAATAATTTCTGTTAACATACAGTAACAGAAATTCAATTTTTTATTTATGAAGATACTGAAAATATCTTTTCTCGCATCTTTTCTTCTTTTAAACTTAAGAACTGTATTTCGATTGATAAGATTAAGTGTCAACGTCGTGATCAATCGCGGTTGATGAACTCTTACCCATTTACTTTTTGCGATAATATGAACATTAAAAACGCGCACATCGCTCAGTATGATTTACCGATTATCGAAAAATTTCCATGACTGTTTCAAAAACCAGGAGAGTGTAATTAAATTCAGATATTCAGCTTCTATGTCAGCTCAATTTTTGATATTATTGCAATTAATAGTAATTATGATATCAAAGATTATTTCCATTCATAGGATATATACACATTCTTAATAAAAATTATTTTCTGGTAATACAAATCTATATAGTAATGAGTGTGTATATTGAAAATATATATTCTACGTACAAGAATATAATACAGAAATATTTGCATTCTTACTTTATAAATTTTTTAATGGATAAAAAGTAAAATTTTATTCTTAAAAATTAAAAATTGAGTTACTTTTTTTCAAGACTCGCTCAATTTTAACTTTTTAGAATAAAATTTCATTTCAAAGAATTTAAATAGTAGCTATTTCTTTATCAATATCTCGTATACTTTCAACACATTTAATGATGTTTAAATAAATATGTTTACGTGCAGCAAGTTTTTAGGAGGAATCGAAAGCATATTGCCATTCAAAAATAGTTAATTAGAAAGCAGTGCTCAGGGAACGAGGAGAGATTTTTCACTATGACAAAAAGAATTAGCTCAAGCCAGTATATCAGCGGTCGCGTCATATTTCTCATTATATCAATGCGAAATATTCTTATTATCCCCTCTATCCTTCCTTTCTCTTTATCTTTTCTCTCTTCCTTTCCCTTCCCGTCAATGCGGGCGGTCTCGGAAAGTCAGCCTAGTTGGGTGCAGCATTGCGCTCTCGCGCATGTGCCTCTCGTCCAAGCTTGTTAAGGGCCCCTTGTGTCGTCCGCATTATCCCGCCTGCCGGCGTTTCCTGGATCGTCGCGTGCTCCGCGATCGCGGGGACCGGCTTTAACCCGATGCACATGAATGTGTGCGTGTGTAACGAGGTGTAATACGCTTCCCGATCGCGCTATGATCTTCGTTAGATCGCTAATGAACGCTGCACGGAAATCGTTCCGAGATATGCGCTCCAAGAAGCTGATTGTCGTTCGCGAAATAAATCGAAACTAGTCTCTGTCCTTCTCTCTCTCTTCTCCTCAGTTAATTAATGATTAATTGTTAAGTACTGTTGACAAATGCTAAAGTCCTTTATAATGGAAGACGACTAATTATAGATTAATTATATATTTGTATAGGAGATTCATTTTAGACAGATTTTGAGAAAAATTATTACTCAGATTTAAGACGAACATTTTTTTTTTAATATTAGGTATGGGAAAAAGTTCGTGGCATTTTTTCCATTACATCTATCGGGAAAAACGCCACGAACTTTTTCCCATACCTAATACGATAAAAACAGTAACTTTTTATTTATCGAAAATTGATTGTGTAACCAATTAAATTTTAAGTGTAAATAACTAAATAATTAAAAATATAAAATATTTAAAAATTTTTCAAATATTAGGTATGGGAAAAAGTTCGTGACGTTTTTCCCATTAGATGACATTAAAAAAACGCCACGAACTTTTTCCCACACCTAATAGTTTGATTTTAATATTTTATAATTTTATTTCCAGGAGTTTACAAAAATATTTATTGGCAAGTATTAAAAAATCGCAATAAATTATATTATAGTCTCTCTGTTTTATACCAACTTATATACAAATTGCAAATTATCCTATGTAGACAGTAAATATAAAATCTGTTATTTTTTATTATGTTGCGCAACAATAATTCACAATTCCTAATGCAGATTCAGAGAAAACAATCACTATGTAGAAAAATATAGTTATGCTGTTTCCTGTTCAGAATAAATAATCTTTATACTTCTGTGATTTCATTGTAATAATAATAATTTAATTTTGAATTATTAGATCTTGCGTAATAAAGTATTACTCGGTATTATTTTTCCTTGCACATAAAATGGAAACAATGCGTAACAAGTTCAATGGTAATGCAACGATATGTAACGATCAGATACACGTGACTCGCGCAGTAGATATGAGGAAGTATTTAAGTACTCAAAGCACTGAATAGCATTATTTAACAATATAGAGATCGTGTACCGGATATCGCACAAGTAAAACGCCAATACTGTGCAACCGCGTTAATTTTCTTGTTAGAGAAACTCCAACATGATCAATCTCGAATTAATAGACAGACATGAACAGCATATAAGACTTACAACACACATTAATCCTTATCTCATGAAACAATATTGTACATATAATTGTGTACAACATGTCTATCTATATTTTATGACCGAATTGCCATAAAACTTTTTTATTATTGCAAGGCAGTTTGATATTATTACAAACTTTCTTCAAATTGTCAATTTTTATTAAAAATTCTAAGAGTTTACATTTTTCTACGTTTTAATCATTGCATCTCTGCTTATATCGATGTTTAGACCGAGTCTTTGTCTTCATCGGTTGCGTGTCGAGTAGCCTTAAGATCGCGAACGACCTCACAGAAACGAGGAAGTGCTGGACTATCGGATGGACCGGTATCCCGAGTTGAGAACGTGGAGGTCGCACTAGCATCACTTTTGTGAGACGCATGCTTAGAGGGAGCGGGAAGGGAGAAAGACTCTATGTAGGAGGGATGAAAGGTTACAGAGGTGAAAGACGGTACAGATTATGGGAATACAAATTAGCACGACTCGGCCAAGCATTTAATGTAATCTGGCAGTCCAAAAAATTTAACAAAATTCTCTGTTGAGATAAGTATGCTGATAAGATGAAGATTTACTAAAAAAAAAAATTCTAATTGAGCTTTCGTTTGATACTAATAAATGCATCAGTAAACGTTTAAATATTCAGAAACGTTCAGAACAAACTCGGAAGTTGAAAGTTCAACGAGACTCACCGTAACGAGAATTTCTCGGCTTGCAGATCCGCGACTCGACTGAATACGTTGATTGCGGCTAACCGTCAGAGTAAGGCTGAGAAAACATTCTTCTTGCAATTATAACATCATGCGCTAAAATCATTCATCAGTGTCAACACTAGGGTTTTCCCAGTTTACTCGCTCGAGTATTTGTTCATCGTCGTAATCAATCTTTAGAAATTAACCTGTTTGTGTGCAAAATTTCTTTCCGATAAAATTCAAAGAATGAGATAAAGTGCAATAGAAAGTATAAAATTAATAATACAAAATAATACAAAATAATACAAAATAATGAGGATATTATACAATAAAAATCTGCACGATTCTGTGAAAAATACCCATTAACGAGAAAATTCGCGTATCAAAAACTAAATAACGCTCTTTCGAGAAAAGTATATGAACGAGAAAGACTAAGTCGTTGTACATTTCATAGCAGCCGTTCCGTTGCAATTCGAAGTCGTTTCTGGTATCGAGAGATTCACGCGACGAACTAAACGATACGGCTGCACGAAGTGTTTATGGTGTTTGCAGCCCTCGAAGCAGTAGGTCAGCGCGATCCGCGCGAACTTTGACCTCGCGCAAGATGCGCTATTTGCACTTCCGGCAATTCTTTCACTCACCTGATGTATTCTCACCATACGTTTGATCATTGAACGAAATAGTAACCCATCTTGCATTTAATTTAATTAAATAATGAGGTATGTGTGCAGGAGAAGAACGATTTTATTGAAGTGTCTAAAAATCTAACTAAATACAAAACTAAACTAAAAATAATTTTGTTGGATTATCAAAATAATTATAAAAAATTCCTAAGCGCTGATGACAATGCTGCAAAAAATTTTAACATTCAATCAATCAGTTCTGCATAATTATTTTGATGATTCAAATAAAATTATTTTCAAAACTGTATAATCTAGTCAAATTTTGAGATGCTTCAGTTAAATTATTCTTTGTGTGGCACGTCACAAAATACCACATGCCTCAACAATCACCTGTCTTATTTGAAAAATATATAATTCACAATAGAGATAATTTTATTTTTGTATAATGATAAGTGAAATATAAGATATTCCACAGAAAGAACGATTTTATTGCAGGATCTAAAAATTTAGATCTATAGATCTAAAAATAATTTTAAATTGTTAAAATAATTACGTAAGAATTTCAAACATGAGCAATGCTACAAGAAGTTTGAATATTCTAACAATCGGTTTGAATGTTCTATAATGTTCTATAATTATTTTGATAGTTTAATAAAATTATTTTCAGGTCTCTAATTTTAAAAAATTTTTTTATCTAACTTTATTAAATGTTTAGATATTTTTAAACAATTTTTAATTTCTCTTTGTAAATAAAGTCATTTCTTCAGGTAATGAAATCACACGGAATGCGGAATCAACTTAGAAATTCCGACATAATCGTCATTCACACGAACATGTTGGCGCGTCGATTAATAATTAACTCACGCTCGCGATCAATCGACGCGTCGGTTAAGCCACGTGTAGATTAGGCTCGCCATTTCCGGAATCCCAACTGAGCTACATGTGCACGCCGCAATTGAAAGTGCGGCAAGAAATAGGCAGTACACTGCGAGAGATAGCCGATAATCTTACGCCTATTAGCTCCGTTTAACCTGAAGTTCGCAAACTTGATATTAAATTTTATTACAACGGTACATATACTGTAATAGTATTATAGTAAACAAGCTTAAAGCGTTGCTCTCCCACAGATGATCACTTAGACTAATAATATACTAATAATACTAAATGAGACAATAGAAATTTATCATTGATATTTTTATCTTCGCAGTCACGTTATAAAATTTATAGAGAGATATAATATTAAATTTAATATATTAATTTATACTACTCTTTTTTGTCTTTTATGTATCATATTCGACCCCATTTACTAATTTGTAAAATGTAATTATCTCAAACCCACTATTCAACTTTCTCAGAACGTTGTCACTTGAGAGAATGGCAACAATGCTCCTGAAACCCTTAAAAGATAACAATTCGTGAGAACGTCAAGCACTTGGAGTATAATCTAGAGAATCAAGCCACAATAGCCTATTTTGGTGCATCGAATAAACTTCTTTCGACAGAAAACGTTCGCAAATAGTCGACATGAATAATTTATTATAAATTACTTATTGAGATAGGAAAAGCGCCAAATAACTTTCTCGAATGTAACTTTTCTTTTCTCGTAGAAAAATAGCATAATTAACGTACGAATTATTGATTAGCGTTTCAGCTCATACTACATGCAAAATATACAGATACAATTATAAAAGAAAGAAAAAAGAAGCTCCAATTTTTACAAATATTGCAAACATAAGAACATGCATAATTGGAAAATTTATATTAAATTTAAATTTAAACATATTTCCTAACATATTCAAATTGAACACAAAATATTCAAATAATACAATCACATTATGTTAAATTAATTAAGATAAGTTAAAAATTTAACAAAATTCAACAAAAATTTTAATAAAGACTGATTTTAATACGAATACAAAGTGTTTTTTACTGTGTATTGAAAATTAGATAATCCATCTGTCAATTTATGTTTTGTAGATCTGAGAATTCGGGAAGCTGGGATCTTCTGATCTGATAATTAGAATATTCATGTTCATAAATACGAATGCGATGAATAACATCGCGAACTCAACGTAATAATACGTCTCATGCGAAATGACACGCATACAAGTTCGCCAATTGCGCTATCCATCACACATTCATCAAACGTACGTGTAACGTGGCCGTAACGCGAGATCTCGACGCTAATATTGTGATAATTAAATCGACTTTACGACGCGCCTGAATATCAATCAGTCTGCCGAGTACAATGATTATATCTCGTTAACAGTCATTCGTGGTGCTGCATAGATGACATTAACTACTTTGAATGTTCTGTTCGCCGACGTAAGTTTACTATCCTGAACATAAGTATCCTACGAGACGATCATAGAAGGAAGCACAAACAGTTATGGATAATAAGCTGATATTATGACAAATTTGCGAGATCATAATTGAATTCATTTGAATCCTACGTCCGTATTTAGATTCACTGCACAGAGGTTTCAAGTTACTTGTAATACGAAGATCATGTCATGATTGACAGAATTTTTCTTTTACTATTTTTATAAATGGAATACATTTCTCACAATACTTATTAATTTTTTTTCTGTAAAATCTATTTCTTTATTTTTTTTACTCAATCTTTTTTTACTTAATTGTGTCAAATCTATTTCTAATATAAAGACATACTCAAACACATAAGCAGCAAATTATTTGTTTCTTATTCGTAACGCAAATCTAATAAAAAAATTTTTATATTTAATATTTGTTTTAGAATTGAATTAATTTATCTTCTCATCTTCCTAATTTATTTATTTTTTTTTTTTAATATTAAATATCTCTAATTTAATATCTCTCAACTATAGAAAGATAAATTCTAATACTTCCTGGAGGTGCAATTCTTCAAGTTATTCCAGATGGAAATAGACATAGTATATTGCATTAAAATCGTGTTGAATTAAAGGCAGTTAAATCAATAAATTCTACGAGGAAAAAAAATTCAAGAGCCACTTGCTGAACAGTTATCTGCAACGCAGCCTGTCGTTCGTTTAATCAATCGTACGCATTCACGATCAGCTCGCTAAATGCATCAATTCTCGCTTGGAGAATACGTGCGCCGCATGTTAATACATCTTCCTTTCTCCCTTCTTCTTCGTTTCTCTTTCGTCTCATGCTAGAAATGCAAGCATGCGAAGTACTTCTCTCTCGCGCGCATCCCAGGAATAATTAGTATTCAGAGGAAAGCAAGATCGAATCAGGTCCTCCATCGAGATCGGAGAATCATTGGACCGTTGCGCTTTCGCTCGTTTTTAACTCGCATTCCCGATTCGCAGCGCGCATTCCACGGTGTTAGCTGTACCGCCTTATTAATCGCGATCTACGGAAGAGACGACCACTTATGCGCGATTTTACATGACCAAAACCTGCGAGTTGGAAATCTTCACCTGAGCTTCTCGAGTGTAATCCCGTCGCTCCACTCGTGCGCGCAATTAAATCCAACGATATCTCAGAAGATTACATTCCCACGTATGACAGTCGCGAATAGTTTGTACCATTGAATCGCGTAAACGATACAAAGTTTGCCATTTGAGTTTACGATTATAGCATCCGGAGCGCGAAAGAGACATGCGATCGATTGAATTAACGAAGAAATCGCGAGCAAATCACGTTCCAACTATTCTAAAAGGTATATTCTGCAGCTCTTAACGACTGCAACGATATCGTACATTGCATAAATTTTATATACAATAAAAAGACTGCGCAACGACAATTTAACAATATTGTTAGAATCGTTACAGAATTATAGAATAGGCCCCTAAGTCTCGAAATGAGGAAATATCGTTTCCTCGAAAGCACGGCATAACTTAGTTAAACGCTTAAGAAGTCCGTTAGACGGAGTAAACCTTCGAGAGACAAAGGCGCGCGAGAAGCTGCTAATTGCATGTTTATGGAAACCGAGCGACCGAGGAAAAAGCGTTTTCGAGGTGGTTTACACTACGGCAACGAGTTCCCACAAGGAAAGGCGAGAGAAACGCAACTTTCTGGAAATAGTGCACCGTGTATTCTTCGCGGAGCTCCAAAAGAAGTAGTACGAAGACTCGACTTCGGTAGGCGACGCTGAGCGACGTTAATCGCTGCCGAGCGACGACCTCGTTCTCGAGGTTCTCTTTGATGACCTCGACGAGATGCTTCGCGGCGAGGTTTCATCCGTTAGCCAGGTATCTGTTCGGGTACTAAAATCGCGACAATGATGCCATAAATCCATCAATGACTCCAATGCTGTAAGCACCATCCGCGGAGCATTTGTTCCTTGTGGAACGCGGAACACGAATTCTCCTAAATGCAATTAATTCATGTAATGACTATTCTAAAATTTATTTGCAAAATCAACATAGTTAATTTCTATTCTAATAAGAGAAGAATAAATTAGAAACTTTATATGCAATTATAGACGCATAATTAGATACAATAAAAATGATAAGAATATAAGATAATGAATTAGAAGATCATTAAATCATTTCAAAGTCTTTTTTAGCCTTAAAAAGACTAAATTTTTTTTTGCTGTATTTACATTTATTATAACTAATTAATATTATGCTTAGAGTATCATTGGCATTCTCTTATTATGACTTTATACATCAAATAACTTTTTTCTTTCACTCTATTAATGTATTAAACGAATATAACGAACATAAGTGGCGAAATGATTTGTTAGATATATTCGCAAGTGAGAAATTAATTTATTTGACGACGCGCATAACAGAGTCGCTAATGAATTAATTTTCATCCGCCCAATGTCGATTAGCGCTTACCTAAGGCAAGAAGAGATTTGAGCCTATTTGCTTGTGGGAAGACGTCCACGATCGCTGCTTTCTCCTTATGTAAGATAAACCATTCGTGAATAAAAATGATAGATGCAAGTTATACGTGTAGGTTGATTTTATCTACAGTGAAAATTTCATGGGAGATGCCTAATTAGCACCAAAAAGTGTTATTCAATGCATTTAAATCAACGAATTTGGTTTGAAGAGTCTTTACTCGATAAAGACTCTTTACTCTTATATTAACTCAATGAAGACATTTTACTCTTGAATTAATGCCACATCAATGTGTTTCGTTCTATTGAAACTTAAAATCAAAAGATTTGAAGATACACAACGTGAATAAAGATGCCTACTTTTCAGTTTATATAATACATCAAATTTTAAAACACAATATTTTTTTTATTTTTCTCATTTTTATTTTAAATCATTTATTAAAATTTTTAATATTTAAAATTGAAAACTTTTACAACGTATATAAATTAAATTTTTAATTACATGTTAACTTTTCACATATCTTTTCTCTATTTCAATTTATTACCCTCGTTTTTTGACTGTTAAGTTATGAATATTTATTGTCATTCCCGCTGAATATACTTTTTTTTAATTCGATATAGCATCCAATTTTATTAAAGTTATTACTGTATAAAATGTATTACATATTATATATGTATACATGTATGTAATGTTGTTCCTTTCTTCATATTATATTCGTGATCGTCATTTAAAAAGGAAAAATGGAATTAGCGCGTAACAATCTTGCAGAAGTCGATACGGTCGTTAACGAGCTATTGATTAAGCGACCTATTTATAAATATGACAGCGTTAATTACAAGCATTATATCGATCGCGAATCAGACGATAATGCGGATTAATGGTGGTTCAGATTTAGCAGAAGTAGCGCTTGGAAGATGAGACGGAAAGACGGCAATTTCTTACTCGTCGGATTCTAGCTTTCAGCTTCTAGCTAGCCAACCAGTGTCTTCTGTGCTGTGTGTACTGGCGCTTGATTAAACTTGGTGATTAACCACTAATGATCACGTGCTCGTCCACTTAACATAAATCGCTAATTTATACGCAAGGTCGCGACATAAATTCATTAACCGATCGAATTTATCAGACGTCAACCTGAGGCCTAATGATAACATTTCGGAATGCCTCATGATTAAAATTCAGCAATTCCTATACCTTATTATTTTCACAAATAGAACCGGTGACTGGTAGAGATATAAAAAAAAATTCATTATTGAACAAATTTATTATCATGACTTTGTCAAATCATGAAGCAACCAATTTTGGCTTCATCTATTTATGCCATTATTAATGCTACTGTCAATATATTTTATATAAAATCTAAGAAATATCAAATCTTAAACAAATAGTTTATCTTTTTATCTTCAATTTATCTTTTATCCAGAAAATATTAGAAATATTATTATTTTGGCGAAATATAATTATTATTATCGAATTTAATTATTTTAACATAAATTGATTTATTTTTATTTACATAATAAATAAAGAGATTAATATATATACTGAAAACATTTCAATTCAATAATTTATTTTAAATAAATCCTTTATTTCTCAAAGATTTCTTTTCTTCGTGATTTATATTGTTTCTTTTCTTCATAAATGAACGGTGTTATAAAAATATTATGTAAAATATTATGTAAAATATTGTATAAAACTCACTATAAATAATATATTTATAAATTAAATTCAATGCATAAATTGCTTACCCAGTAAAATACAATGCATTTTATTAGAATTAATATTTTTATACAACACCATTCAAGTAATTATCGCGCATGATGAAATCAGGCGCCATTAAATACCAGCGTGCTCATAATTGCAGGACGTGGTGCACCGCGCGTAACCGCGGCTCTCGTGAGCGATGGAGAAGGTAGGTTGATCACCACCCCGGTCCATAAGGAGAACATCGCCACGAAAAGTAAGGAGGATCTCGCACAAGAAGCGGCCCTAGTCCTGCAACAAGCCGGCAGTCTTCACTGCGTGGCACACGATAATCGACGCCTGCCCGGTCGCTTCAGCACCTTGCCAGCGCGTCGTAATAAGAAACGTCCCGATCTACCAATCGATGTGAGATCTCGCCGCGGTAGCGAGGAGATCGGCACTACAACTGCGAATGCGGACCTCGACACACCGCGAGCCAAGAAGAAACCATTGGAGAGGAGCGCCAGCGATGCCAGTGCAAAGAAGCTGAAGGGTTCGCTCGCACGATTCTTCTCACCGAGTTTGGAGAGGCGCCGGAAGCCGGTCGGCCGAAGCGTGAGTGACGCAGGCTCCTGGACGCGCAACGGTGCGCAACGTAAACGAAGCGGCAGTGAGAGTGAGAGCTCGCATTTGAGTACCATCAGCCAACGAGCGAAGAAGCAGCTATCACCGATAATCGAATTGTCGCCGCACGTCAATCAGCAGCCGTTCCACTTTGGCACTGCAAGTGCAGATCGCGAAAACAACAATCGACCGGAACCGAAGAAGCCCAAAAAACAAGAGGAACGAGCAAACTCAGCTATCGATGTCGACGAGGTGATATCGCAAGACGTCGAGGCGAAAGAAACGACCGAGGGAACGACGATCGAAGTGCGCATCGACGAGTCTGTTGATAGATCACCTAGTCGAGAGGCTAAAGTGATCGAACATCACATATTCGTCGAGGATAGAGACAACGAAGAGAAGAGAGAAACCGATCGAAAGCCCACGGAAACCAGCCGTACTCCTTCGCCCTCAAAAGAATCAAAACGCGAAGGAGACGAGGTCGACGAAGCGGGCACGTATAGTATGCTACATAGTAGTCGGTACGATCTTCAAAAACGCAACGGAGAATCCACTATTCACAAGATGATCCATCGACTGTCCAATGATCGTTCACCACCGCCACAGTTGACGAGAACGATGGTATCGCCGTCGCCGGGATTTGGTCACAATAACAATCGACCATTTTCGTATACCAGACCAAACGACTCCTGTAGCCCGCCGCCGGCGCAGACCAACGTCATTTACGCGCAAGTACAGCCAGATAAAAAGAAGGCTCAGCGAAGTCACTCTGACAGCGACGAGGGTCTCGGTCTTGAAAGGAAGGACTCCTCTCGCGAAAACAGTCCTGCGGAGAAGGAGTACCGCAGGACCGATTATTCGTACAACAGTGATCTTCGTCGCAACAATGAGATCAACACCTTTAAGTCGAGATATGAGGAAGACCGTAAGAGTAGCAGCCCCTTCGGCAAACACTTGGGTGGTTCAAAGGATTTCATTTCTAGGACCACCGAGGTTACGAGACGTCACGAGTTCGATGAGATCGACAGGCGTTTCTACGACAAACCTGAAAAATACACCTCGACCGTGTTCGTGGACACTTCTGGTCGAGGTAGGGCTGATGGCATGGACGCCAGACGAAGAGATAGTGGCGAATTGATCTCGAGACAGAATGAGAGTGGGATCTCACCGAAAACGTCCGAATTGAGCGCTCGACGAGATCTACTGGAGTCCAGGATCAAATCGAGACTGCTGGCCGACGAGATGTTCGCCGCCAAGAACAGTGCGAATGTACCAGTGAAAAAATCAAGTGAGCATGAGATAATCGACAAGCCGATAGTACCATCGCCGGTCACGCCGAATCGGATCGCATCACCGAAGCGATATATGGATACCTACATCACAGAGAAACGTACTAATAGCAACGGCGAGAAGTATATCTTCGAGAAAGAAATACATGAGGACAATGGCAAAGTGTATGGCTACGAGAAGAAGATCACCAACAAAATCCCAACGAATGATTACCTCGATACAAAACCAAGGGATGGTTATACCGTGGAAACCAGGACGGACAAATATGGCGATAAGTACATCGTGGAGACACGAACGCATGAAGGTTATACTGACAATTTTAAACCATTCCTCAGCGATCGAAATCGAAGCAGCCCCGAGGAGAGATTTCAAACCATCAGAAACGATAGCCCATACAAGTCTCCACATTATGTGCCCGAGGGAATGACGATGAATCACTTTCGCAGCGAGTCACGAGAGAACGACGAATTATCATCACCGATCATCGCCAAAAAATTAAACGAGCGCAAGTTCTCGAAGAGCGACGATTTCCTGGATCGCGACAGCCGGCCAATCAATCGAGACGCGTATCTGCCGAAAACAAAGAAACCCTTCGAATCAATCCGCGGCATGAGCAAGTCGACGCAACGATTGGATGAGGTCGGAGAAAACGCCAGGGTGCGAGCGCTCAGAAGCGAGTACACCACGAGATCGCACGAGAATCTGAGTAGCCGAGCGAGTTATGTTAATGCGCGAGACGTGAGACGCCCGACCGCATTGTTAGATAGCCCAACGATAAATGGGCGTAGAGAAAGATCACCGTTCGCGAAACGTCATCTAGACAGCTTGCGTGAAGGCCCAAATGATGACTACGACACTGATATCTCGCAGATGACCAGCAGTCAACTAGAGTCAAAGTATTATAAAGAGACACGTACCACGCAGAGGTACACGAGCGGTAACAAACATCCGATTCATGATGATTACGACAGCTCACCTCCACGAATACGCACCGATCGCGGCGGTTACAATTCTAGCCGATATGATTCAGATACTACCGCTAGGGATTCGATACATTGCGAAACTCGCTACGACGAAGCGCGCACTATGAGAAAGGAGCACCGCAAGCTGGATGATGATCCGAAGAAACCGTTGAGGCGATCGCGCAATCGGCTGGACTATTTTGACGATTCCGACAGTCCGCGAGGAAAGGTGTCTTCAGTCAGTCGTTTGGAGACATTCACCGAAACAATCCCGACCAGACCACCTAGGACTTATCACGAGGGCAAGTCGAGACATGCGAGACAGGAGATACGAGGACACACCGAACGCCGTCATCGCGAAACTAGATTGAGCGATCCAGATCGAAAAGATCGGCTAGCCGATTCCGGGATTGAAAACGATTACAGAAGGGACTCACAGGAAGCGGATAGGCGGGAGCAGCTCGAGTCCGAGGATGAGGGTTTCGTTAATCGACAGTTTATCAAGCACGAGCGACGACACACTGATCGTAATATGAATCTGACCCCGACGTCCGAGCAACGCAAGTACGACAAATACGCGAGTGATTCGTCGTCAAAGCCGCCGTTGGTCACAGCGAAACCACCTTCTGGCGCCGCCGACAAAAAGTACGAGAAGAAGGCGGCGAAGAAGAGCGGCACCATGAGCAAAGTCAAGCAGCTGTTCAGCAAGAAGGAGAAGAAAGCAAAAGAGGAGAAGAGTAAGAAGAGCGCGAGGAGCGGCAGCAGCGGGGCCTTAACTGACGACGAAGTGACTATGAGGTATAGAGAGTATCGTGGATATCAGCTGAGAAGCGCCAAGAGTGCACGAGATTTGGGCAGCGACATCAATCAGGTAGGAATTTTTTTTCCTTTCTCATCTATGCGTTCGGAACCGCCTCGGTACGCGCAAGGTTAACTAACTCACACGGTTAAAGCCTCAACCGAGCTCGGAGTTATGTCGACGATGATGGCCGGTGATTGATTGATTTTGGCATCTCAACTCTCTCGGCCAATGAATCGGGCGTTAAGAAAGGTCAATGGAATCGCGCGGATACATCGTAGTGTATCGATTGAAAAAAAAACGGTATACCAGAAGTTTTCATGCGAGGAAATGTAACGGTTAATCATTAACAAGAAAAAAATAGAATTATGTATACATAAAATAGAGGAGGCAACTAATTATTTTTAATAATTTTTCGGTATTTGTAGAAAAAAGCTTCTAAAAGTATAATTTTATGATGATAAATTTAATATAATTTAATATTTTTTTTAATTTATTTTTTAAAGAATCGCAATTCAAATTTTGTTTGATAATAGGATTGTAAATTGAAAAGCAATTTATCTGTTCATTTTCTTGTTAAACATTACTATTTCTCGATTGAGTTATGTATATTCATTTATCACGATATAAATCAATAGCTAAAGAAAGAAAAAAATCTAAGTACATAGCTCATAAACTCAACCCGTTCGTTCTTCAAACACTATGTTCGATGTTTTTCCAAGTCTTAATATTATACGCGCAAATAGAAAATATACGATGATATATCTAGGCGATCGTGCGAGACCGTGAACAGTCATATCATCCGCGTTACTTCGAAAAGAGGTTCAGGCTGCGACATTAATCAGGATGACCACCGTGCGCGAAATATACGGAGAATCACAGGGCGTTACAAGATTCCTGTTCCGCTTGTGTATTTATGCGATTGTCGCGGATTAGGCTGACGACGCGAAGGCAGAAAAAGAGAGAGAGAGAGAGAGAGAGAGAGAGAGAGAGAGAGAGAGAGAGATCGTCTCGCACGAGAGATGGTTTCGCTTCCGCGATCGAATAATTTCCCAATTTTTGTCGCGCGTCTGTAATCCACCATGACGCGTCTATAATCGATAACACCACAAACACGGTGGTACGCGCTACGAACCAGAAGAAGCTGGTAATTGGGCTCTAACCCGAGTTGCCGACTGCCGTTGCAATTGCGTCACGTCTAACTGTACCTAGCCGGCCTTATCATCCACCTGAAAAACGTGACTTTAACGGGCGAGTACGCGATAGTATTACACCGCACTGTCGCCCACGCCTGCGCGGAAGCGTATTTCGGAGTATCTGTCATGCAAACGCACACGCAACGCACGACAAGGCAACACGAGATTCCTGTAACTCGAGTCTGCGAAACAACATAGGCTCTCTGGCACGCATGCTAAATCAACTTGACTCGTACTTTCATATTAAATTCGTCATTTGTTATTATTAACCTCACGTCAGCATGAATAATCTTCATACATGACGAACATTAATCCCCCTTTTCTTCATTAATTATTTGTTAGAAGATAAAAATTATGAAAAAATTATCAATTATTGAACTTAAAAAAATTATGAATTAATGGACTGAAAAATTATAAAAGCTCTGCAAATACCATATACATTTAAGGTATTGTGAAATGTTAAATTAGAAACAAAAATCTATCTATTATTACTTTTTGAGGACGGGAGCTTTCTAACAAAGAATCTTAAAGAAAATCTTGTTAAAAATCGCTGAATTCGATTCTGTCATCAAAATTCTAAGATTCCCATTACAAAAAAGTTTTGAATTTAAAATTTTTTATATTTTTTAATTCTTGATCTTAGATTCGAATAAAGCATTATTAAATTATTCCGTAGAATTCCATAAAAATCAAACGAGTGTGAATTTATAAAACAAAAGAAGGAAATCTGAAATAGGATTACATCTCTACAAATTGTTAATATATATTTTTTGAAAAAAAAAAGCAAATGAAAACTTCACAAGTTAAAATTATTAATATTTATTTATTGCAAATGTTACTCGGGAAGTTAATGATATTTGTACATAATTCTGTCATCTTAAAATTACTGCCTTAGTGCTATCTTACTGCGTTCATTTGCCACTATATATGACAATAGACAGTTACGGATGTTATTGTTAGACTCGAATCTGCACGAGGCACGATAGGCTCGTCGATCTTGCGAGTTAAGCGGGATAGACGTTACTCCATAACGGAGCTTTCGCTGTCGGACGTCGCCGGGGTCCCGTATGAAGAGTAATGATACGGCATCCGCGAACGATCATCGACATAAAAGCCCACTGCCTCCTCTCTTGAGAAATAAGTCGAAACCGCGGCCGCGAGACTTCACCGGACGTAACATTTAACCCGAATGATAGATAATTCTCCGTTCCGCCGTGGCCTGAGGTGATTTTTCCTTGCAGTAAATCTCCGAACGATCGTTATTCCTCGATTGCGCAACTCGTCAAGAATCGCTTGCCCGCCAGGTATTCAATTTCGCGTGGAATATACGCGTGCGACGTCATATAAAACACTAAAGCGATATTCAGTGTGTCAAGACTCGCACATCTTTTTTTTTTGCTTCTCTTTTGATTAATTGATCATTTAGTATTCCGATTGCGTATCCACATTGCATTTAAAGTAACAGTATGAATCTGAACGACTTCGTCGCTTTGAGGCGACGCACCGCGGCGGCGAGCATACTCCTTTAATTTCCCGCGATCCTCTAACTTGATTACGCGCGAGCACGTGTTATTAACACGCGTTCTCACCGCTTCTCATCTGCATCGATTTACCGCGAGTCGCGTGTTACGGTCGTAACGATTTGCGGCGTGGCGGCGAAGGTCGCAGTTGCAACCGGCCGTGTTGCGAGTAATCCGTGCTTCAGGTGACCGCACGAATATAAAATATCGACGTTATTATCTAATTAGACAAACACGTCATAAATAACGAATGCTTAGTGTATCACATCATTGTTCTGCCGCTGTTCGCGTATCGCTCGCACGTTCTGATATTCGCTCGTCACTTGAAACCATTTCCACCGTATGAGTCGTGAGCGAATGGATTTATTATCGGTGCCGCAAGCCACGGAAGAATCGATCGCTATAACGATTTCACTAATCAAATTTGCGTTAATGAATGATGACTCGATGATTTAAAATGTCGACTTATTCTTAGTTGTTCATTCAGAATAACTAAATGAACTAAATTTCGATGATGTCACTGTTGACATTTTAAGTACATATCTCATTTGTAATATCACCCAGTCGACACTAAAATAATATTATTAATGTTACGATTTAATTTCTCAACAATGTAATCATTATGTAATACTATGTGTTATGTTATATTTAATTAAATTGTTGAGTGCAAAATTATAACATTGATGTAATATTACTTTCAGTTTGTGACGGGACAATTTATTTTCTTAAGAAAAGTATTAAAAATAATTAAATGTTCGCTTACAAAGAAATGAAGAAATCAATTAAAAATTTTAACGATACATACATTAGATGACTAGTAACATAATTTTATTCACATTAAAAGTGACAATATACACACGGATACTCACGGAACGTTTCAAATTTAACTTGATCCTTTTGTTCGTAATCTGGGCTTTGAATTTCTGTTCAAATTTTTATATTGTCCGTATGAAAATAAGAAAAAATTTTACATATTTGTGAAAGCTTTAACAACGAGTTTTTACCATAATAGAAATCAGATTGCACTTTACTTATTTTTTTACAGATTGAAATTTATCTATCAGAATTCACAAGAATCTATTGTTTTTAAAGTCCAATATTGCCAGCGGAAGATTAAACGTACAAATTTTCACAACGAAATTGCGAAATATACTTTAAAAATACTTAAAACACTTAACTTACTTGATATTCTATCGATTTCTTCACGCCTTGAACGAATCAACGAATTTAATCGAAAGAATTCGGCCGGACAATACAATAACTCGTTCAAGATTGATACACGTGCTACGAGAAGATCGAATAACGTAGAAATAAAATTGCGAACATGTACTTTGAAAGCACTTCAAATTCTTCACGCCCCGAACGAATCGGTGGATTTATTCGAAAGAATTGGACCGGACAATACGATAACTTGCTGAAGATTGATACACGTGTTGCGAGAGGCGTTGAATAGTTTGTAGGTACGATTAGTATCAGTGCCATCGATGAGAGATTAATGGACCACAGCGTGTCGTCGGCGGTTTGATCGAGAGCTGCCGACGCGAGAAAGAAGCTACAATAGCCAGAGAAGGCGAGCGTGAAACGCGTCCACGACGGTCTCACGGTGGGTCGGCGTGTCGTTACACAACGCGTTATACGACGCGTGTGTGCACTGATCGGTGTTCGTGACAGGTGTTTGTGCGTCGTGCGAGCAGCGAGCATGAGTAGAGTGAATTGAACCGAGACGACGTCTCGAATTTATACACTCCGTGTGATCGTAGGCTAATGATCGTCCTGTTGCAAACGGGGTGTGCGAGCCTAAGCTAGTTATTAGGACATTTATCTCGTCGGACGATCTATTTATTGAATCTATATTCGCTTGCTGCGTACAGTCTCTTCTGTCTTTCTTCTTCACTCCTCACATTCTCTCATTCTCCGCCGCGCCATTATCCCCCTCGCCCAATCTCTCCGCGTTCCGTTTTCTGTCATTTCGCCTCCGTTAATACCCAGTCTGACTGGTGCTTTCGCACTTCGTCATTAATCGCGGCCACGTCGCCCTGGGACACGACGAAACCCATTTGCCTCTCCCGCCGCGTTCGACAGCGAACGCAGCCAACACATTTTCGCTCGTTCGCCGGCCATCGAAACCGTACCCTCCTCCCCCACGTCCACCTCGTTCACCTTATCCCTCTTTCCTCTCGCCGAACGAGTTATACGACTAAGAGCAAACGGACTGCAGCGTGCACCGATGGAGTGTCCGCCCGTTCTCGCCGGAGACTCATTTTCTCACGGCAGGACCGAGACTTCTCGTTGCGCAACTGTGTAATTATAAGGCGCTAAGTATCATTTTTCAAATGTAAAAGTTCCGAGATTTTTGACAAATTTATGTTAGCTGCATAATGCCAATCTACCTACTTCAAAATATGTCGTATAATCTATAAAATAGTGTGTGTTTGTGTGTGTGTGTGTGTGTGTGTGTGTGTGTGTGTGTATGTGTGTGTATACTACATATAAAATTAATTGTAATTAATCGATGACATTGTTGAAATAATTTTCTATGAATTATAATTAAATTTAAATTGTTTTCGCTATTTTGACAAAGTCCTAGAGAGAGAAAAAAGTACATACTTTCTCCTTGTATATATTTTTTATCTCACTCTAAAACTTATACTCTTTCACTTTATAATCTCAATTAAAGTTATAGTATGAAACAATATAAAGAGACAGTACAGAAGAAGAATACATATATCTTCCTTTCTCTCATTATAAAGTTTCTAATTAATCTAATTTCTATGATAAAAAAATTAATTAAAAAGAACGACTTTATTTGACCTTATTTTATTCTCAAGAATATTGTCTAAAATTGAGAAAAATTTTTGAAAATAAACGAAAATATCATATCAATCAGAATTTTAATTATTTCATCTAGAATTCTAATGCATTCAACCAGAAAATTCTGATGTATCTATTTTCAACTAGAATTCTAATTAATACAATCAGATATATTCTTTTTCTAGTATATATGACCTACACAGTTTATAATCACAGATAATATTACAATATAATTTCATATCAAAATGAAAGTAAAATATCAATTTCAGTTGGTGTATTATCCTTCGTCGTTAATTTCCGATCGTGCAGTTACGTACGTCGAAATCTTCGTCGTAGGTATTTGCGCGCGCGTCCGAATCGAGTAGCGTTTAAAACTGGACGCGCTCGGCCACGATTGGAAGCTACGTGCGCGAGATGATCGAGCATTATTATCATATCTCGGAACATTCACGCGTGCAGCCGCCATCCGGTAACGAAACCGGAAAGAAACGAGCAATAATGTCGCGGACGACCAACCGACCGACCGATCGACCGACCGACTAATCCACGCCCAAGTGCAAAGATGCGTGTTTTCTCTCGCGCTCTTTACCGCCGTGAACGGCTGCACTTCGCTTCGCTTCGTGGAGGCGAGGGTGTTTTCGCAACGATCGCCGGCATAAAAGAGACCAACAACGTAGCGAAAGGAAGACAGGACTGGGTCGGCAAGAGAGACGGGATAAGAGGGGCTAGGCTGGAGAGGGCACGCGCAAAAAAGGCCCATTAACTTCACCGTAACCCGGCAGGAAAGGTGCGGATCCCTGTGGCGCGGCTTGCCTTATACCGTGCTAATTAATAATAAATGGCCGTAAAACGAAAACAGTATTCTTCATTTTGTGCCGCCGCCACCACCGCCGACACCGCCACATGGAACCCTCTTCTTTCTGATAGTGTTTTTTTAGACACGAGTTTTAGTCTGTCTCACCTGTTTTTGATGGTATTATTTAAATGTACGAACATTGTGCTTCCCACTCATATAATAAACCGATAATCGCAAATCATTCTAATGTCTCACTTTCGTCATGCTTATTCGAGGAATTTACGTGTTATCGCGTTGCATTCAACTTTAAATCGTATACGTCTATAGTGTATT
This sequence comes from Atta colombica, assembly GCF_001594045.1. Taxonomy (NCBI): domain Eukaryota; kingdom Metazoa; phylum Arthropoda; class Insecta; order Hymenoptera; family Formicidae; genus Atta; species Atta colombica. The sequence goes on from NW_017259190.1 coordinate 2,777,557, forward strand.
GAGTTGTAAGTTATGTCCGCACAATCTCTGATTGTCCGTAGGGGATTTATCCGAGGATAGAATAAATCTGTCTGTATATCTATCTGCCTATCTATCTATCTATCTACTTTACTCGCCGATTAATACCGCCGTTTCGCGGTAGCCAACAATCAGGACAATTACTTACACGTACAGTGTCCATTGTGTAGCAACGATGATAATTATGGAGTGTCATGGCACACGTTATTTAGTCACGCAATTTTTTTCAAACTTGTAATATCGCCTTTGTGAATACAGTCTAACATTCTTCATGCAAATATCTGTTCTTAATAATAAAATATGTACATGAAATAACACGGTTTTCTTTGAATATCTAAAAATTTAGCTAGATGCAAACTTGAAAATAATTTTGTTGGGCCATCAAAATAATTATGTAGAATGTAAGTGCGTGGCTTTATAAAATTTAATATTAGTCAATTAATGCCAAAAATTACTTACTTTGAATATTAAAAATACTTACCACAACATTGTCATCACTTATCCTTCAGAAATTTAATACTAAAAAGTAGTGCTTTTACTTATTTTTAAGACACTATATGAGGTTTAATATGCGTGTTTTTAATATTTAAAATAATTGATCACTATCTTCTAGTATAAAATTCCTGAAAGATGAATGATGACAATGCTGCAAAATTAATTTTAACATTCTAGCAACTATAATAATTTGAGCGTTTTACATAATTATTTTAAACGGTTCGAATGAAATTATTTTCAAATCTGTATCTAAATTTTTAGATACTTTAACAAAGCCATTCTTCCCTTGTAAAGAAATTTTATAACTTGCTGCGGAATAATAATCACACATTTACCGCGAATACTTTCCGTAAACATGTGGAGCAATTAGTATGCTATCGTGAGGATTCCGATCGCATGCTGCGATCAGTACGGATTTGTTGGGATCGGCGCGGCATTGACGGGCAATGTGGATTTCGAAGAGGTGAATGTACGTTCACGCGTGGAAAGGATAAGTCTATCATAGGGCAAATCCCTGGCATGCGACGGGATCGCACACCGCCTGCATCGTGCACATTACATCGACACGAATTGACCTATACATAGATGCGCACCCACCCACCCGCGACGCGAGAGAAATGTATTCCGTTTTCAAAGTTCACACTATATATATAAAATGGCATTTGCTCTACACTTACCATGTGCACTACACCCGCAATCTGAGAGAGAGAGACCGGCTGGTCGGTTCATTACAATTTATTAGCTCACTCGACACGGGCGTGTTCGCGGCTCTGTACAACGACTCGATATACCGGATTGAGTTGGCCGACATCGATGCTTTTTGCGCGTTGATAGCCAGCGTGTCTGCACGCGCCGCAACTGATCGAGCGTGATCGCGTTCGTGCTATTAGGGCCGGTGAATTGTAAAATTGAGATACGAGGAGTAACGTGTGAAGTATAATGCTAACAGTATAGTGATGGTGTATTCAGAAGGAAAACCAGAAGATATGTAAGGCCTTCAAGGTGATTGCTTGAATGTTAAAACTTTTTGCAGCATTGTTCATCATTGTGCTTAAATATTCTATATAATTATTTTAATCCAATGAAATTATTTTCATGTTCATATTTTATAAATCTATATCTAGCTAAAGTATCTAAAAAGATATTTCAGTAAAATCGTTTCAGTAAAATTCTTTCCGTGTACTAAGATATAATAGTCACTCAGTCCTGTATTATATTGTGAACATACGGAAAAAATGATTTTGCTAAAATATTGAAAAATTTATTATAGCTAGATACAGATTTAAAAATAATTTTGCTTGAAAAACAGTTTCTTGACATCGTAATATTAAAAGCAAACAAAAGTTATAACAAATGATCAGTTGTATGTTACAAAATGAAATCAAAGTATTTTAAGGCTCGAGTCGATTGTAATTAAAGACAATTGACGAAAGTGATGATGAAGAGGAAATCAGAACTATAATGAGATGCTAAATTCCTGCGTATTGAGGATCAAAATCAGTCACCTTGATATTGTGAAAAAAAAAAACGTAATAGGATAACAACAATACGAATGGGAAAAAAGTCCTTTGAATATTTTCCGATAAAAGGAAAGAAGGAGAGAAGAGAGAAAAAGAGCATGCTTTGGAAGCTAGATGCACTTTGCTTTATGGTAGGCGGATCATTCACACCTTCACTCTGGTAGAGGCCAGGCTGGTTGTTTCGCTTGGGTTAAAGGAAAGGAGCAGCTAGAGGTATATGTAGGAACTGGATCGCATTCCCCGCTCCGTGGGGCATAAAACCGCTGAGATAATATTGCCAGATAGGTTATTTATTGATATTTCGAGCTTAGGCTGCCTCTTAGCCACGATGCTCTATGCCCGGTGTGCCATCACGGAAACCTTCCGCAGGATCGCATAACGCCACGTTAGCCTGGCCTCTTCCACGGTGCCTATATACGAAACCACCCGTGTAACATCCTGCTAGGGAACCAGGGTACCGTTGATAGCCCTGAGAGATGCGAGATTTGCTTTGGTATAACCTCGTCAAGAGCCCACGGCTTCGATACGGCGACGAAGAATCAACGGCAATCCTTAAATAGCATGTTTGATATTCCTCTCTGCGGAGACCTTAGTTCGGAGACAATACACAAATATATAGAGAATGCGTTAACAAGTACTGTTATTAATTTCAAAAATTAAAACTAATACAATTTTATTAATTAAACTATTAAGGCCTATAATTTTATATAATTTTATAAAACATTTTATGGAGAAAGTACAGAACATTTGGAAAATAGATTTTGAATGATCTCTTCAAAAAAATTATATGAAAATCTCCTTAAGAATTCTTTGAATATTTAGACTCGATCATTAACTTAGAAATTAAGAAATTTCATTTTATTTTTTCCTTTTTTATCTACTTTCATTCTCAAAATTTAATAAGCAAAATATTCTTCCTCTTCAATTACTTATTTACGTTTTCTATTACAAACAATAGTAATCAGCTAAAAATTAGTTAAAGAATTTAACGACGAAGCTGGGACATCCTGTATACGCGTCGTATATAGGTTTCGATGTAGGTGTTGGAACGTAGGCGCGATATATTTCTCATCTCTCACGCGAAATCGTATTCGCTGGATCTGCGACGATTCGTAAATTTGTTCGTGCGTCAGTTCGGTGCCTATAAACGCAGCAAGCAATAAAGTGACACGCGAATATCCGTGTCACTTTCCAATTTCTGTATTCCGCCTTCTCGCTCCGTTTTAAGCAAGTTCGCCTGTCGTCCAGATCGGTCGCGATCGCGATTTGCATATTCAACGAGACTCGCAGATAGCTCTGCACGCCTCCGACTGCTTTTTCCGACGCTTACGCATACGCGCTATACGCATATTTCGCGATATGTGGGACATTAAGTTAACTTTATACCGTTATGATTATACGACAGAAGCTAAAGAAGCGGTGGTCATTTCGTCGGAATTAAAAAGCGCGATTAAACAAAAGTGACGACATAGGCGACTTTTTCGCAAATCATTCACAATTCGAGAAAAAAACAACAACATGAGAAAATTCTAAAAATTACTAATGAATTTGCCTGAAGTAGCCTGATGATAGAACATACGATTCTTTATCGATCTCCCTTTAACTTCCCGAACTCATTTCCTGTTCCATTATCTAATCCTGACTATAACAATATTGTGAATTGTGATCCAGAACTTTCCCACAGCTGCGAAAAAGGCGCAAGGGATAGACCAGAGGTCAGTGAAACGCGAGAGATCCGCGAACACGTTGGCGAAATGAAAAAATGATGCGAGCAGGTTACACGAAGATTTCCCTCGGCAGGGCGCACGCAGCACGGTTTCGTGCCAATCGTTGCGCCGGTTAGAAGTAATTAATTACGCGAACGAGCGATTAATGATGCCTCGAAGGCTCTCGCAACCGAGCGGCTCGCTCGCGCTCGGCGAAAAGTCATCCTTCAAGCCGCAGCTCGCTCGATCGGACCCACTTTCGCGACGACTTAATTTTTCCGATCGTTCAATATTGCGCATCCGCATGGAATACTCGTTCGATCGAGCTTAGACAGAATCGCATATGCATATGTAAATGCGTACGGGTTATGTGGCGACATATCCTGTACGTGTAAGAACATTGTAGAGATTTCTCGATATGGATGGACATGGGAAGAACGAATTTTTTAAAAAATTTAATTAGAAGCAGATCTAAAAATAATTTTGTTGGGCCGTCAAAATAATTATGCGAGAAATTCAAGCATAATAAGCAATGCAAAAAATGTTGATATTCTAGTAAGTGCAGCTTAAACAGCTTAGAATAATTATAATAAATATATATATAAATAGCTTAGAATAATTAAACTGCTTTTTTCATAATACGAAAGAAGCATCGTTTACTACACTTTACTGAAGAGTATCTAAAAATTTAATTAAGTACCAATCTGAAAATGATTTTATTGAATCATCCAAATAATTATGTAAGTAGCATAATGAGCAATGCTGCAAAAAGTTTTAACATTCTAACAATCAGATTGAACATCCTAATTATTGTAATGGTCTAATAAAATTGTTTTTGTATCTAGCTAAATTTTTTTTCTTCAGTAAACTTCAGCAAAACTATTCTTTCCCTATAGAATTTATACCTATAGAATTTTTACCTATTATCTCAATCTTTTTAGATATGCGATCTTGAAAAATGACTCGGAAATATGTTCTTCAAATTTAATTAACGACGCAGATCGCGACGCAGATTCTTCAAATTTAATTAACGACGCAGATTTTTGCGCAAACACAATTGTAGGGTGATATAAAGAAAAATGCGCAGTTGGCAAGGCATTTTATTTTCTTCGCGACAATACCAGACACATAGAAGCTAAGTGCTGTGTCAACTTCAGCGACGGCATCGAAAAACAGCCGCGTCACGTAACACACTTTCCGTACACGGCATAACATAAACAGCCGTGCTTAGAACCGGCACGGTCGACGCGTCAGGTGCGACAAGGTCCCTTGAGACCCATCGTTGCATCAATTGCGCAGGTGTACGCGGTGCCGCATCGAGAGCTAAATCGGGAACGGTGAGGTCATGGTGGTCGAGTCGGCTGAAGAGAGCACACTATAGGCTGATTATCCGCAGGAGGTGTCGTCCGAACGTTTTTGGTATTAACGAGGGAGGCGATTTGCATAATTATGCAATGATCCGCCTGCAGCCCCACTGCCAACCACTGGGGCTGAAAGTCTAATACGAATGCGAACGATAATCTGCATAATTGCGCAATCACCGACATAAAGTGAGATTTTAATAATCGGCGCCGGGTATGTATCTCGCGTGTAGTTCTTGCTTGCGATAAGATCGCGCGTGGACTCGTTAAACGGCATCGTAATATCGCGTCGCGCGTTTTGGATTTTATGATGTTCGTCGTGTAAAACTCATGACGATGTAAATCACTCTCCGATATGCATAAACGATCGTCGCATTAGCAGTCGTTGCACGCGTAAAGTTCGACTTTTATAGTCTAAATTTATAGACAAAATCTTGATCTATCAAGTTTTTTTTTTTCAAAAATTCGATACATTCGTATATCTTAAAAATAAATAATTTCCGAAAATTTCTCACTCAAAATATATTGAATACCAATATAAAAGATAATAAAATAATAAAACCTATCTTAACCTTGAAATGACAAAATTTTCGTCATTTTTATATCAATTGATATTAAAAGTACAAAGATACAATTTTATAGTACCAAATTTGATAACTGATATTAAAAGTATATTATTTTATAGTGCTAAATTTGATATATACAGAAAGAACAGCTCTGCTAAAGTATTTACAACTTGGCTAGATATCTGAAATAAGTTTTATTTAGATCATCAAAATAATTATGTTTTCTTTCGCAAAGACATTGTAATATGTTTCATATGTATAAGCGAAAACTACAATAATACAAATGCGAGATGAATGGCCGGTGAAGTTATTCACCTCTTTCTAAGTAACTCATCAATATGCCTCCGGCTAAAGGAAGGTCAAGCGGACTGCTTATATAATTATTAACTTAGTTGCGACAACATATCATGATATTACCGCGCGTGTGGTCTGTTTCGATGCTGCTAGCGAACGGTGGCACAATGCTAAGATACATTACTACACGTCGATATCTCGATACCTCGATCGGCGCGCTTTACTCGCCACTTCCTTACACGTACACATCGTATACACTTCCTTGCAAGACCCGTCGACTAATCCGGACATTAACATTCAATGAACTGACTTACGCTGTGTACCAGAGCGTATCGAGAAGTCGTTTTTTCGATTAGTATTTAATATCAGCGACACAAATTCTTACATACTTTCTATAATTATATAAAATCACATTTCCTGATATTAAATATATTTTTTTTATCTGTAGCTGATTAAAGATCGAGTTTCTGATTGGTTTAAGCTGCACAGGAAGGACAGTTGTATTAAAGTATCTAAAAATTTAACTAGATACGAATCTGAGAATAATTTTGTTGGATTATCCAAATAATTATGTAGGCTGCTCAAATTAGTTGCTTAAATATCAAAATCTTTTTTGATCCAACAAAATTACTTTCAGATTCGTATTTAGCTAAATTTATGGATACTTTAACAAAATCTTTTCGTACTCAGATTATTTCCTGTCATTTTGCTCCTTCTTTACTTCTTCAAGATAAGAAATATATAATTAATGGAATATATAATTAATGGAAACATTAAGGAAATACTTTTGCTAAAGATAAGAATCATTAATTGCTATATCAGTTAGATTTAAATATTTAATCGGTATTTTTATCATCCTTTTGATCCAACAACAAATACTAAATTTTTTTAACATATTTAATTTGTTTTTAATAATTCCCCAATTTATTAATTTATATATTAACATACAGATCACATTTACACGGCTCAATTTATGTCGAAGTTATATTCCATTCTTCAGAGAAATAGTTATGATTGGCCAATTTCATAACGTCGATGTTATAATTTCGACGTAAATCGAACTGTATAAACGTAGTCATAGAGACACATCATTTATCAACGTATAAAGTAGATATTCTCCGAATTTTCAGAGTCAAAAAACCCAATAAATTCCCTTTTTTATTATCATAAATGCAGACATCCTGTTTATCAACACGATGCAAATTAACATTCCAAATCGAAATAGCGGCACTTACTACGTTATCTGTTGCCTTAAATAGCAAATGCTTTTTAGGCCGTAAATAATATCGAACCCGAAACTGGTTTATTCCCGCGCACAGGGAAATATGCTGTACTTTATTGCTTGTTTAACGCATCTACAATCACATAAACGGATTGTTATTATATGTATATGTTATTAATAATATTATAATTACTCTTATATTAGCAGATTTAGCGATAAGCCGTCTAAGTGGTCGCTTAACACCCCACTATCAAAGTCCCTCATCGTTCTCCGAGTTTCTACTCCTTATAAGTTTATAATTACTAATAAGTAGTAAATAATATAATAATAAGAATAATAAGATTGATATTGGAGTAGTTAATTTATCAGGATTCAAATAAAATAATTCGACAGTTCGGAATAAACTTCATTCTTTTCTGGCACAACAATGTGCTTTTGTTTTGATATTAAGAAAAGAACTTTAACATTATTCATCGATCTTGAAAAAGTTCTTTTTCTTAGCATAACTTAATATAAGGTTCTTAACCTTTAGATAGTATAATAATTTAAGTAAGATGAGAATATGTTTCGCGTTTAAAAATATTATCCTACCTTTCTCGCTTTGACAAAGAAAGATAAGATAACTTAAAGTTAAAATGGAAAAATTTCTTATATTTCTATTAGCCTCAATATTGGCGATGCTTGTTCTGTTTAACGAGACCAATAGTCTCTAGTGTCATTTGCATTCAAGCACGTGCCTGACTTGTCTAAGCACAAGATAGGCTTCATTCGGCAGAGTGTCTTGAGAGCTCGTTATCCGATTCCCCATTGGCTCTCGCGATTCACGATGTTGCCGACGGAGATTGCCCGGATGTTTTGCATACTTCTGATTACGCGTTATCGATCCCGCCGAGCGAAGCCCAAGCCTCGTCTCCTCGGGGTTACATGGCGGGTTTATTAACTCCCGTGTCAGTGTCCCGTGTCGCACTTTGTTACTCTGGCTGACAACGTAATCTCAGTACACGCCGCCCTGGTGCATGCTCGATAATCGATACGCCGATCGCTGGTATCGTTGCTCAGAAGAAACATTGTGCGTAAAGACCTGTTTAGCATCGACATGACTTTCGATGGATATCACGATCTCCAATTCAGCTGTTCGGTAAAATGATGGCATAAATAATTTTTATTACTTTGAGAATAAAAAGTACCTATATATTATACTTTGAATGGAATTTTATTATAGAGTTTCATTATCCCGGCATATATAAGGAAAAGAATCTTAATTTATATATAAATTAAATGGAAATTTAGTGAATAAAGTTAATAAATATATTATATGTAACACGAAGTACATATCGTGTAATAATGCATACAGTACAGTCAAATAATTACGCGGAGTCATTTTATAAATATGTATCAAATCTTACTATTCGTCTAATTCTCGTTACTTTTGTTAACAAGAATTAACAGTTTTTTATTTACTTAATGTTATAATTTAACAAAATAAACTAAATTATAAATTATGCTTTTTCAATACCACAGCTATATGTATTTCTTCAAGATTTATTATTGATGTGTTTAATATTCATTAAAGGTCACCAGAAAACAAAAGATATTTACTCAGTTTCACTTAAACTTATTTTTTGTTGACAAAACTTCAATAGAAAATACAATATAGTTAAACACAATGATTAAATTTACATGAACAATGTTAATTGTGAGAAGAAAATTAAAATTACTGCGATGATTTGTCTATGTATGACTTATATGGAGTCATTCGGAAAAATATTCCCACATACAATTTTCGAGTCCTATATGCTGCATCATGTATTGTGAAAGTATTATATAAAAAGTATCAACGACGCGAGCGAGAGGTTGAAATCTGTCCTTTATTACAGCGTCAGCGAAGGTGTACGCGGGGTCACAAAGGTACAAAACTCCGCATCGTCATTTTGTTCCGTATATGTTAAGTATGTTACACGTGGATTATGCCCGTGCACGTTTTAAACTCGACATAATCATATCCTTCCCCGTTGCGCGACCCACTTTGCAAGGTCGTGGGATCAAACATCAGGCAGGTGCAGACAGTACCGTTTATTGTTTTTTAGCAGAATCGCACGCCACAATATATTATTCGGCACGCTTAATACGGTATTAAATCGACGAACATAATCATCTTTAACATTTACATTGCAGACTTGCCACGAGCCGAACAGACGGCGAAGGTTCTATTAGTGCAAAATGTAATATTAGATGTAATATTAGATCTTTTCTTACATGAAATGTGAGAATGCTAGGTTCAGATACGAAGTACTTACTTTAAATTTCGCTCGAGAATATAAAAATTTTTAAACATACGTACTTACACAGAAAAAATGACTTTACTGAACAATCTAAAATTTTGCTGGATATAGATCTGAAAATAATTTTGTTGGACTATCAAAATAATTCTGCTAGATAAAAATGATAAGAAAGGCTGCAAAAAATTTGAATATTTTTAGCTATCCGTTTAAGTTTCTAACAAAATTATTTTAAGTTCAATAAAATTATTTTTTAATTCCGTATTCAGTAAAATTTTAAATTTTTCAGCAAAGCAACACTTTTATAGGTTTCCACTGACTAATTGACTAAAACAATAAGACAGGTTAAACAATTTAAGTTAAGAAAATATATTAAATTTAAATTTATTCAAATTTAATTTATTATTTACTAAACGCATATGTTAATATAGACGATGTTTATTTTGAAACAAACAACAGATTAATTTACATTTTGACACCAAATTAAAAATAATAAAATGTTATAATAACTTAAAGTATTGCTTCTTTCATATCTAATAATGTACATGCATATTGTATTATAGTAAAAGAGCTTTTTCGATAAACTATAAATTTTTCGATAAATATTCAATATTCAATGGTGGCAAAAATACAAACTTTTTATAAAAATGCAAACAACAATTGTCACATAGGTAGCACCTACGATATACGGATAATACTCGTTCGAGCGCGTATGATAATTCGCGACGAGCATATACCGCTACCCACTTCAATGATCTCCGCCGGTGTTCCCACGGAGAGAACAAAGCTTTGCAGCAACAGGAGCGACGCGCACTTGTCGACGAGTTGCGAGTTCCGAGCGTGCGAGTGCCGACGAGGACTACTCGAGAAGTATACAAGCACACTGTTGTGCCATCGCGAAGTTCACCTTATTGGAAATGCTGAACGGGAAATACTCGAGAGTCGCGCGATTGCGAAAGGCAAATGATCAAACGTTGAAGAAATAGAGACTGCGAGGCATTCACGTGCTATAATAATTGATTATTTCTTCTAATTAAACTATTACACGGTGAATCAGGAAAATAAATCTTTTTTCGAAATTTTAAATAATTATTTTTTTAATTTAATTTAATTTGCAAATGAAAAATGTATTATTAGAAATAATAATCTGTATATTTTATTGAGCAAATATAATAATTTCTAGCGAGAATATAAGTTTATATATTTCAATGAATATAAATAAGAAGTAATATTTCTTATATTTCACTAAGCAATCAATTTTTAGTAATAAATACATGATATAAATCGATATTTTATATTTTAATAAAGTACAGAAAATTATGTTCACTCTATATTTCTCTTCAATGACTATTTTGAGAAAAAGTCTTTTGTAATTTCTTGTTTCTCAAGATAAGCTATTCTAAATACATTATTCTAAATACATTTTTTAACGTTTTATATCTGCTGTTGTCCAAACAAAGACGCCTAACAGATTCGTCTCATCAGATTGGCGATCTTGGTCAAGGAGTCGTTTACTTTCAAATCTAACGAAGAGGAACGTATCGATCGGCATAAAACAGTTTGTTTCACTTATATTTATATGATATATATAAAATAAATATCAAAACCGTTCATACCTGATCGTTACTCGTTTACTCAGGTAGAAACGGCGCGGCGCCGAGCAATCAACCGTTGCTTGATGCATACGAATCGATAATCATCGAAAATTCGAGGTCGAATTCAGGCACGATTCAAGCATTCGTGGAGCGTGCTAGAAAAATCGTCCACCAGCCTTGCACGAATTCGCGTATCGTAGCACGATAGAAACTAGAAAGGCACCCGCTCGCGGTCCGCAACGGTCTGTTTCCGGCTCTGCAGACACGTGCATCTCGCGATTGCATCTGACGATTGGCATTCTAGAAATTTCCGTGCCCGACGTGCGGAGAAAAAAGTATCGAGAAGTATTTGCAGGCTGGAATAGAACTGTTCCGTTTGCCAGATTTTTATAGTTTGCTGCAATCATTAGCAATGGAGCGCATTCTTTTTCTTATCAGAGACACAGGATTATTTTTCTCATATCAGCAGATTATCAGGTGTACAAGAAACTTTACAGCGCGAACGTATCATTACAATGTATGCCGATATCTGTAATGACTCATCTTTCACTCTTGATTGAACGTCGATGAATGTTCTTCGAAAAACAAACAACGCAACAATTTTCCACGAATGCAATTTGCAAATCACTATGCTGTTATAATATTTACACAGTTAATCTCCGGATAAAAGTTCCGGCGGATTGCAGATTACTAGCTACAAAATGCTAGCATGATTCGTAAGGCGAAACCTACGCTCGAAACCTTTGCGCGTCTCATTTTCCACAACTCCTTTTTCTCGCGAACTGCAACACGATTTTCGCGCTGCTTATTTTACCGAGGTTCGTTCGTAACCGCAAAACAGTTCCATTATAATGTCGGCATTGTACAACATATTTCGTCAAGATATTTGAACATCTCGCAAGACACTTCACTGATGATATAAAAGAAAAAAGAAGAAGAAAAATAAAACAGAAAATATTAAATTTTTTATTGAGTGTAAATCATTTTTTCAGATGTGTTTGAATTTGAATGAAAAGATTGGATTTAAAGCCAAAATTTTAATTTTAATAATTAAATTACATTTTAATTAAATTATATTTTAGTTTCTTATTTTTCAAATAAAATAAATCTTATAAAAAATATTTTATAAAATATTATATATATATATTTTATAAAATTTGAAAATGTTTTTCTATTTTCCTATTATAGAGATTTGGTAGCATAATATCTATTAAGTAAAAATACGTACATTGCTAATATTTTAAAATTTCAGAAATTTACATACAACTCTATACATGTTTTCATGTACCTTCAATTTGATTACATTTAGTTGGAAAAGAGAGAATAATAAAATAAAAGAAGGAGCACGATTAATAATTACAAGTGTAGTCTCGCGTGTACGCGAATTATAATCAGCATTCCAGCAGCTCGTTGATGCAATGCCAGTATTGTAACGGCATACACTTGCACGATAAATTACAAACACACATTGTATTCTCCTCGTCATCGTCATCGTCGCCGTCGACCTTCTGTCGTGCGTCCGCGAGCGCGCGCGCAGTTCTCTCCATTTTTGCCCTATCGATATCCTATCATTACGACTAAAAGGGAAATGGCGGTAGGTATTATTATTGAAATGTCACGCGATCATATTATTAAGCTGTCTCGTAACACATCCATTCGCACGACAAATACCGTCACGCGAAATTCTCGCTACACTCGTCGACGTGTACGTCGTGATAATAAATTGTACGGCCGCACAGATTTCCGGCACTTATGCTAGTTAACGTGCGTTGGACACTTGTAACATCAATTTTCCACGTCTCTTTATATATACACGTTATCATATTATCGTCCCGAAAGAGGCGGGACGAGATTCTTGAGCGAGTATTATTGGGCGATCCTAGATTGATGCTAAATAAAGGAAGGAAAATAATTTTGTTTTTTCTCTTATTATTGTTTCTTCTAATATTTTTATGGATATAATAATAATTTGTCTAATTATGATAATAATTATTTTTTTCCCTTTAAACTATGGTTTTTTTAATTTCTTCTTTGATATTTTCCGACATTTATATTATACTTTTAAAACAATTGAGATACTGCGGTAATTAACGCTATTCAAATAAATAATGAAATAAAAAGCGTATAAGATATTTTTATCGAACACTCGGTATAATAAGTGTTAATTCGCTTCGCGACCTCACTCTCTATAGATAATAACATTCCGCAATATTTCTCGTCGGAAAAAATACCTAGGCTCGCGATTCTAGGCGTGATCAGTGATTAAGTAAGGGACACCTGCCAACCCGCAAGCTGCGGTTTGCTGCGAACTTTGCGAAATCACGGCTGTGAACTATCGACTGCGCCGCCATGCCGACGTTGCGCACTGACAACCACTGATTTCATTCTGGGAGGTGTCAGCTCCGATTTACGACACGACACGAATGCCAATAGCCTGGCAGTGAGCATAACTCATTTCGCTCCATGGCAGTGCGCTGGTCAGTGCGCAACGCAGCTCGGTACAGCTCTTGCTCGCAACCGAGCGATTTAAAACGTCGTTTTTCTCGCCTAGAAGTGAGGCCCGCGGTCTTGTACCTAGGCGTGGTAGATCGAACCTCGATGTAGCCCACCTTTCCAAGGCTCTCAAGGGTCCGCGCAAACTCGCATTGTTCTCCTTGTTCGCGCAGAAATATCGCCGGGTACCTCCGTAGACATTAATGCGAACGAATAATTGCGAGTCTTAAGCCTGCGGCACACGATGCATGTTTTCCTGCTGAATTACTTGAGTTTTAGTAAATTACTAGAAATTCTATGTTAGAACTGTATAGTGCAATTTTAGTAATTTACTAAAACGCAAGCAATCCAGCAAGAAAAAAGGCATCGTGTGCCGCAGGCTTTAGTTGTGTTACAAGTGTTCCCAGCTATTTTTATCGTATGAGCTGTCAGTTCAATGAATCCACGGCACGTCAATATTCTCGTATGATTTGAAAATTGAACATACAATATATTTCTTTACAATACATTTCTTCACGTTTCCTTACAATGTTATTCGGAGGAGATATATAATTTTTCTTTCGGACTTGTCGATTATTCCCTGAGAAGATAAAGAGAAGCGAGGAGTGGCAGGTTGAATGTAGCTTTTTCAGGGCAACGGACATGCTGGTGAACTTGCATTGTTCTCTAAGTAAAAGCATTGCAATCGGTCTATCAGCGCAAAAGGATATAAAATAATCATAAATAATATTAGGTAATAAATATTTATCGATATTACAATCATTTCATGCAATTATTTAAGCGATATCTACATCCAAAAGAAGATAAATAACGGTAATATTTTAACAGCTCTTTTAAGAATATCGTTAATGTTTAATATAATAAAAAATACTTAATCTTTTGCAAATTTTTATATTAAAAAATGGAATATAAAATAAATATAATGTAAATATTTAGAAATATTTAGAAATAAAATTATTTCTTATATATGTAAGGCTTTGATAAAAAATAATTACGTTTTTATGATAATAAATATGTTATATAAGTAATAATAAGTGTTTTTGTATCTTTTTAAATAACAGGAATTAGATATCTTTTTCCGAAAATCAGCATTTTAAGTTTTCATGGAAAAAATTAAATAAACGCAAAATGTGAGAAAAGAAATATTATAAACGGATTAATATTCCTGCGTTCTAACTACGTTCCCAAATCGCAAAACTGCGACGCAGCGTTACGCAAACTGAAAGCATTGTTTTTCCCATCCGGAATGTTTATTATATATTAAGGCGTGGTAGATCGGATCGATACCGAGCGACCGACAGGTATCCTAACGAAGATATAGTCCAGATAATCCTAACGATAAATCGACAAGCCATAAGTTACGCCATGCTCCGGCACCGATGATTATTTCGTTATCGCTGAAAACGCGTGCACACAATTCCCTTCTCACACGCTCTAACGAGAAAAAGAGAAAAAAGGCTGGGAAAAATTGAAAACAAACCATTGCATCTTTCATCGAGATAGAACAGGCTCCCGGATCGCGGATTCGTTACAGATTTAAAAACCGATCTTTCTCGCGGTCGGGTTTATGTTCAGGTGTGGTAGATCATGCTGATGTAACTATTCACTTTTACGTTCTGGCGAGATTCACATTATGCTCCAAGTACCACATTGCACCACATAATAGAAATTTTGGAGTGCATGTGAGAAAAGAAAGTGTGAGAAATTATTATTTTTATTTGTTACTTATAATAATTATGTTTACTTTTTATTTGTTTTATTTTATTTATTCATTATTTATCATAAAAGATAAAAAATATATTTATATTAGTTATAAATTTATAACAATTTGATATATGAGTAATTAAATAATAAGCTTGGATATATGCTATGGTCATTAAAAATTAGAATGTTTAAAGAATATCTAGGACAAAACAAATTATTTAGATACTTATGACAATTATATGCGAAAAAGAGCATTCTGAAAGAACATTTAGTTATTGCTTTGTAAATCAAGCTTCCTCATTTCAAGATCAATCCTGGAGATGCAATAAATCTCCTTAATGCTTGCTCAAGTACATATTATATATGCGATAAAAGGCTTGCATAAATACATGATGGATTTGCGCTGTCAGCTGTCGGAATATGTTGGAATGTGTCACGTTGCTGTTGCATAAATCTAAACGCCTCTGATCGGCGATACAGCAGTTGCCAGATGAATACCGGAGATACCCATTATACGAAGAAAGAGAGAGGTGTGAGAAAGAAAAAGAGATATATATATATATATATATATATAGATATTCCGACAATATCTAAAAGGATATCCATACGCGCAGGATTGCGCCACGAAGAAAGTGTCCGATGAAAGATAAAGTAGAGATGTTTTGAAACAACGTCGAAAGACGATAAAGTTCTTAACTGAAGCGATTATTTGTTAAAGCACATTTGCTACCGTAAGTGGAGATGAAGTGGAAAAAATCTTACGCAGTAGCACTCGCTCTAATGCACAAATTGATCCGCGAACAATATAAAAAATCGCACTCAAGTAGAAACAGATAAACGTGATCAGATGAATCTTTTACATTCAAGTAGGAATAGACTAACAAAGAAGAATCAATTCAAAATCAAGTGAAACAGACAAATTTAATCAAACGAATCGTTTGGATTCAAGTAGAGAAAGACAAATATGGTCAGATAAATCGAAGTCAAGAAAAGACAAATAAACATGGCTAGACTCGGGCCATTTTTCAATTAACCGCTTAAAAAATTTGATAATATAAATGCAAAAAGATTTTTTTGCATTCTTGATTACATAAAATTGAATATTACTTTAGTGATGAAAAAGTATATAGGATTCTGTATATGCAAAGGAAAATATGCATATATTAATTTCTCTCTCTCTAAATATCTTATACATATATGCATGTAAATATTGGGTTGTCCGGAAAGTTCGTGCCGATGTTGAAGGAAAATTGAAACGCAGAAAATTTAAATTTTAGTATACATTTATTAAATTATATAGGTTAGTCAGCACAAACTTTCCGGACAACCCAATATATCATACATAAAATGTAAATATAATTAGAGATAAAAATAAAAAGATATATTAATTAAAATGTATTAATAAAGATAATGTATGTATACATATAATATTTATCATACTCCAATTTATTAAAAATAAAATATGTTATTTTAAAATAACATAAAAGTTGTCATTCTTAAAATACTTTTGGAATTGTTTTCTGTTAGAACGTGTTATATACACTAATAAGTGTGCAATATTTCTTCTGGGAATCAAAAACGATTCAATGTATTTTCAGTCGTGAATGAAATTTCATGGTTTATTAAGATTACTCTTTTACGGTACTCTTTCACGAGACATTAACATGCGAATTAGACGCGGCTAACATATAATCAGTCA
Source organism: Atta colombica (assembly GCF_001594045.1). Lineage (NCBI taxonomy): Eukaryota > Metazoa > Arthropoda > Insecta > Hymenoptera > Formicidae > Atta > Atta colombica. The sequence goes on from NW_017259190.1 coordinate 2,794,509, forward strand.
AAACTTGCATGGAATATATTCGAGAATGGATCCGCAGTGAAATAATCAATGGAGTGGATCGAGTTACAGGCAGTGCACACAAAAAAAAATAAAAATGAAAGAAATACGATGAAGAGACATGAGAGAAAAAGAAGCAAAAATGAAAATGCAAGGACAAGCCGCATACATCGCGTAAATTTCAAGGTTTAAGATTGATTTCGCATTAAATCGATTTCACAATCAAACATGAAATAAATACGCAAATAAAGAAAAGCTTCTTTTAACATTATTGTAAAATATTTAACATTATTATAAAAAAAGCAATTAGTAAATCTATCTAAAAGAAAAGCACGTAAAAAATGAAAAAAATACGTAAACTAGATACCAGGTGAATCTATTCACCAGAAATATTACTTTTTTTAATTTCTGGAAATATTGGTCATCAATATAAAAATTTCAATATTTTATTGTTCAAATCTGTTAGAAATTAGAAAGCTACGAGCGTGAAGTTATCAAGGCTAAAATGCATTTATGATATATAATAATTGTGGTACTCACCAACGATGTTCACCAATGAAATACATCTAAAATGAATTCTTTCCGTTGACCATCGTCCAATTATCGAATTTACTCGACGTATTTTAATTGGAAAACTGTAATCAAATAATAACCAGAAATTAATAATTTCTTAAAATAAAAATAAGAAAGAAGGGAAAAGAAGATTAACTTTCTCTTTCAAGAAAGAGGAGCAATCAAAAACTTTCTGATGTGAATGGTAAATAAAAAGAGATGGAAAATAACAAAAAGTGATCAATTTTTAATTCTTTTTATTTAAATGCATCTTGTTTTGAACATTAAGAACATTAAGAATTCCCACATACAATTTCGCAAAAATGATTTAAGTATTAATATAATTAACTCGTATTGTATATATATTTCTTAATACATGTTAATGCATTAATGATCGTCTGACCGACATAATGCACATGAATGCACATTCTCGCGAATGTACACATTTCTTCAGTGAACGGCGGAAATACGTTGAGGATGCAGATAAAACTGGAAAAATATCAAGTAGAAAAAAAAAGGCAACAAATGAATGTACGAACGTAAAGAAAGAGAGAGAGAGAGAGAGAGAGAGAGAGAGAGAGAGAGAGAGAGAGAGACGGCGCATCACGCAAACGAAGGAGAATTGCTCGGATAATACGTACGTGCGAGTACTACTCGCGCGAGGCATCACGAGACGGGGGGGGAGAGGGAGGCTCTCACTCGGCTGGCTCTCACTTTCACGGAGTCGCCGTGACCGAGATAAAGATGGTAGCGGGCGCGTTGCTACCACCATACGGTGGACTGACCGCTAACGTCTCTGCACCATATATGGCCGCCGCATGTACACTCCACGAGAGCATGCACGCACGTACATACGTACCGTACCGTATATAAAACGTACGTTACGTGCATGCACGTGCACCGCGGCACAAGTAGCCGTCCCGCATGTCGACAGATCCGAAAGGATCGATAGATCAGTCCTTTAATTACGACCTGTACGCACAACCGCGGCCTCGGCTTGAGTGCGCACCAACGATTGGATCGCTGCGCCGTGTGTGCCCTACTGATACACATGACGCGTCACGGTACGTGGCGCGCCGACTGGATGTTAATCAAGGTGTAGCCTCGTATTTGGTGATGCTGATCGCATCAGTCGTCTGGCTCGACAGATCAGCATGAGTGATGTCAATGACAGAAAAAGAAACTCTCTTTTCTCTCTTCAAAAACTCGAATTTATTATTGCTTTCTGATTCAATTGGATACTTTTAATTATCATAAATCGTAATTTAGTTCTATTTTATTGATTAATTAATAACTTTTATGGAATAAATTAATTAATTGATTATAATTTTATTTTCGAAATTTTGATTTTATTTTAATTAATAAATTTTATGAAAAATACTATAAAAATTGAATAATTTATATATTTTAATAGCACAAACAAAACAAAATATTATGGAAATAATATCAATTTTTATTCTTCATACAATTGCTGTGATTAAATTGAATTTTAATGCTGTTACGCGATTAGTTTATAATGTGATATAATTTTGGACTTCATTAGGAGGACTCTTCTTAGAATATCATTTTGATGACGATAGACTGATTAAAATGTGTGTTTACCGTGCTATCAATTTAACAATGATAAAAAATAAATAAACTTTCAAGCCTTCAACTATACATATTGCATAAATATACCAAACATATCTTATAAAAGAAACATACATCGAACGCACAATAAAGAGATTTGCTATTGTTTCCTCTGTGTCTTTCTCTTCAGAAAAAAAAAAGGGAGATCATCTTTCCCGATTTTTTACTTCTTACCAGACGATGGTAAATAAAAGAGAGAGAGAGAGAGAAAGAAAGAAACTGCAAGAGACGATGCCGTTCGACACGATTAATCCGCAGATTTACACGGGCCTTATTGGCATACACATTGGAATCTTGGAATACGGGAGGCAATCGATATGACCGAGCAGGAAGGCAGCCAGGGGAGAAGCGTTATTTCAGGAGAGAAATCTGACTCCTATGGTGCGCAATAAAAGATGTTGAATTTCGTAATATCTCATCGAGAGAAGCGGCAGTGGCGGTGGCGGTGAGTAGAGAAGAAGACCCTTTGCTCCTGCACAAAGAAACTAACACGCGAAAAAGATGACCTCTTTCTCTTTCTCCTTTTTCTTGTTTTTAGTCTGTATGCATATACCTTTGTATATGCAATATGAGACCATATATATA
>NW_017259190.1:2797371-2804647 GCF_001594045.1 Atta colombica
AAATCGAAAGTGGATTCTTAAGATTTGCCATAAGTGGCACCGATCACTCGTGAGGACCTGTCCGTACCCTATATGGATTCGTCGCAGATCTATTCTCCTTCGATCTATTCTCAATTATGACTCACATGTCTCAGCGCCACTTTTCTCGCGGTTCTTGCAAACTATTACAGGAAGACGATCGATATTTCCGTATTGATTTTTTTCGAATTTTTATTTTTATATGCATTATTTTGCTTGCACGTTTAAGTATATTCCGTTTTGAGATTTTTTAAAATGTTTTTATCTTTATAAATTTATATTTACTAAGAAATGTGTACGATTCATATATAAAAAAAAACATGGTATTTAAGAAAACACAAATTTTGAAAAATATAAAACTTCAAGGATGTAAATAACAGCGCTTAAAAATATTATACTATATTAAAATATAATCTTTTTGCGACGAAAAATTTACATGACTAACTGACTCATTTGTCACAGATTTTGCATAGTCTGACCAAGAACAAGCGAGTGAATACATTTGTCTTGTCTTTAGTCCTCGTTCGTTTCGTCCTTGTGTGTTTTGTCTCTCTGATCGGACAAACATTTCCGTTTTATCATACGAGAAAAAGGCGAAACATTCAAGGCAAAACAGATATAAGTCCGCAACTAATTCGCGACGTTAATTCACGACTTCGTTATACGTGTTTTTCCAAATGTAGCTTCAAAGTCTCGCTAATATTCTTGAGTACATAACGTCCAAGAATATTTTGATTAATTTGATATATATTCTTTCTTAACAAAAATGTCGAAGATATCAACAAAATTTTTAATTATAGATAATAAAATTTTTAATTACAAATAATAAAAAATGAAATAATTTGACAAATATCGTAATATAAATTATATATTGTATAATAATGTATATATAATTATAATACAAATTAATACAAATACATATACAGAAAAATCAAGATCTCTTATTTTTTAATTGTCTCGAGATACTTAATGAATTTTACTATTTAAAATAAAATATTAATTTATTAAGGCTTAGTTATTTAAAATGAAACATTTAAAATGATACAATTATATTCAGATCGATGATCGTATATGCACAATCGAAATTAGATTGAAATTAGTCAGATAATTCTCAGATAAAAGATGGAGCGATAGATAATTCTTAGGGACATCCAGGATTCCCAGTAGTTATAATTTACGAGTCATGCCAACTCGGTGCGAACGTTGTCAACGAGAAAATGCGAGACTTACAAGTCGCGCAGGAGACCTCGATCCGGTCATAAGCTACTTAATACTGGATTAACTATACCTGCTGCCATTTGAATAGCTTGCGCATGTATGTGACACAGAATTAGCAGACAGCAACAGTTTATTTCAACTGCTTACTGTTGGTTATCCGTTCGAGAAACGCGTTTCTATCAACAAAGAAAAACTGGATTTAGTTACGACAAAAAAATTCCAAGTTTCATTTTTATGAAAATATTTAATTCTTTTATGCGATGTTAAAAAGTTAATCATATAATTAAAATATTTCAAATTAAATATATTTGATTAAATATGTACACGCACGAGTGAATTTTATCAAATGTACTGTAATTTCTACAAGAATAAAACTGAAACAAAATATACAACATATTAAAAAATAAAAATTATTGGAATTCATTAATTATTACTTATAATTAGTATTAAATTAATTAAAAACATTTAATGGTTTTTTACTTTCTTTTTAATTTTTTTAGATAATCGATAAATCGTTAAATCGTAATTTATTCTTATTAAATACAAAAAAAATCAAACACGCAAATACAATATGTCATTCTAACTTTTTTCTACGATTGTCTGATTATCATTAACGTGACGTCAATCTAGCCTTCCGACTGCCAGAGGATATTTGCATTAGTTGCGGCATGGCGTAGCAACCGATCCCTCCTCCCTCACGGAGAAACTTCACATTTAACCGAAAGGAATTCAGGACAATGACTACTATGAAGTCTTATTGTTACGACCGAATGTTTGAGCTATATCCTGAACATTATTATTATCGCATAAATTATTATATATCTACAATAAGTGTTTAACTGAATGTTTTGACTTTGGGAAAGTGAAATTGCCGAGAGATATATTTGCACTTGTTTTCAGCGTACTGGATAACGAGCAAGTATATTATGCAATTATATCATATAGTTTCGTAAACGGGCTCGAAATAATACGGGCGCGGAGTAATATAATGATAATTTTTGGAGGGCAATTTTATAGTTTGTGGAAATATCAATACGATATACTGCAAACTTTTAGTACGATGAATGATTACGTACGATATTCTTTACTAAGAAAATTCTTAAATGTCTGTCTCTATATAATTCGCTAATCGCGTAAGCTACTTAGTGACGTATTAAATGTTGGCAATAATTGAGCAACAGGTTGCAGGGTTGTACTAGCGTTTGCCTTTTACTTCTTTTATATCCACCTTCTCTCCTCATTATACGATCTCGTTCCACCTACACGAACGTCGCAATATTTTCGTAACTAAGACGCAAGACGCGCTGGTCCGCATAAAGGACGATTATTCGCGCGAATCCGAACGAATTTCGAAATGCGCTTTACTTATTCGCAGAATTCTCTTGTCGTTCGCCGAGAGAGTTACAGCCGCGATTGTCGTGGATCGGCGACTGCTCTCGAATGCAGTTCTGTGGGCTCGGCTCGGCTCGACTTACCGTTCACACGCGGCGAATTCACGAGAAACAAAACGGAACCATACTTTCAATACCGCCTTCACCTGCGGAACGGCAGCGGGATCGGCATGCCGCCGTTCGCTCAACACATATATATGTGTACCCTGCGGTACACACATGCACCTGCCCGTGCCGCTATCACGTGCACCGCACTCGGTATCGACCACGCGACACACGCAGGACACGTGGTAGCGGAGTGCGCACACATTTAAAGCGTACATTTAAATTGTAGTCACGCCTTGGTGTTTCACTAATGCTAACTCACCTATGCACTTATAAATCTGTATACGATAGATCCGTTGTGCGATCGACGTACGAACCACATTGTCGTATCGCGCGTTCGCATAATGCAATAGGCGTGATGCAGGGTGTCTTGTTTACGCAATAATGCCTTTCGAGAAAAATAACCGACACTGAGAAGTAATTTGGGTTGGAATTAAGAGCTGATATTACTTACGTAAAAACACTTTTCTTTGCAATCGGGAGATTTACTGAAATAAGTCGAGCGAGAAGAGATACTTGTCAGAGCACTGTACTATACATGAACATTGCGTATACGCAATATATTGCAGAAATTTTATATAACAATAAGTTTTCACTAGTACACTCTTAGTATTTTTCTTGCAAATCAACGTTTAATGCGTAAATACATTTGCGTTGCTTTTTCGCGAAGAGAACGATTTAATATAGTTAAGCCACTATTATATGTTACATAAAACTACGATAATTTCCTATTACAAATCTCTCAATTTTTTCGAACACAAAGTATCAAGTTCGCACGTATATATTTTCTCTGCAATGTATTATAATTTTAAATTTAAATCACGAAGACTTTTGAAATAGCCTGAGAATTCAAATTGCTTGAGAATTCAAATAAACACATGTTTATGAAATTTACAAGGTTCCAGGTGAGAGGATGAAGACTATGTTGTGTTTATAGGATAATTTTTGATGCTCCGCCCACTGTTATTGAAATATTTCCATCATGTTCGATTTTTTAAATATAAAAAAAATATTGTTTTCAGTATATAATGTAGTTTAATTGAAATTAAAAAACAAATCAGAAATTGAATGTTTAATTTTGTTTTTATATGGATTGGTTTTACGTATTAGAATTCAACCATAGTCGTCTAATACATTTTCATTCCAATATCCTTGATAACTTTGCTTTGCTCATCACTTACCTAAATTATTCAAAAACAAATATTTCAAAAATTGATCTACTTTATATGTAGTAGATCAATTTTTTATATATATGTATGTATATCTTAAAAATCGTATATTAAAAAAAGTTTTCTTTTCTAGCACCAAAAATTTATTCAAAATTTGTAAACTGTTATAATTAAATCAACAACAAATTGTTACGTGATACACATATTAATAATTCTATTAATTTTGATTTCAATTTTCCTTTCAAGTGTCTTTTTTATTTTCTTACTTCTTTGATAAAGAAAAGAACTTTGTACCTGTACCGGTAGCCACGCCTCTGCCCGCGGTGCAATATCGACGATATATTCAATGCTCGTGATATATGTATATATATATATATATATACATGTATATATGTATACGTAAAACGCACGCACACACCTGCGTGTACACCGATGAGAGCAGCCGTATGGTGTACACGACTACGTCACGGTGAAAACGAAACCGATATCTCTGCGGGATCTGCGCCGGCCGAGGTCGGAGGTCACCCACGCGGAGAATTGCTTTATTTAATAAACCGCGGTGGAAGGACGTTAATAAAGCGGCCGGAGATAAATAATGTGGAAAGCCGAGCCCGTTCACGTGTCGCGTCTCCTCCTCCCTCTTCCATCGCCACATGAAGAATCTTACCACGGTCTCACCCCGATGTGCCTCAGTTAAGCAATTCATTGGCAACGAAACATAGGAGAGAAAGAAAGAAAGAATGAAAAAAAGCATTAAAAAGAGATGTCGATATTTTATTCATTGCTTAGTATCGTCATGCGAGTATCAACCTGCCTGAGGCTTCGCACTACTCTTACTTAAATCCTTTTTGTAGCCATATTAACGCTGAAGGAGAGTTTCATGAACCTCATAAATACAGATTGCAAAATAGACGGTGTTTACGAGACTAGTGAGGAAGACTTTATGTTTCCACTTGACTGCAGGATACTCGCAAATGAAAATATTATATGATTTATGAAACTATAGTAATTATTAAACTAGTACGTACCTTTCGCAAAGTTAATTTAAACAACACAGTAAGTCTATTATTACATAGTCTTTCTGTACCTGTACATATATATAAAATCTACGTGCAAAATACGCCATGAAAGGTTACCATTTAACGCATTGCTTAAGAACATTTTAATTTTTAATCGGAGAAATTAATTTTTAATCGAAGCGATCTATCACTTTTTCCATGCCGGAATATCTCAAATAAGTGGAAATGTTAGATAATCATTAACCCAGTGAACTTGACTGAGCATTTCGCCGCTTTGCACGAGCAGAAATACGATGCAATAATCTTATAAGTAAAAATGGTAGCCTGGGAATCTACAGTTAATGGAAAATTTTCATGTTCATAATGTATACTAAATGTCAGGTTACATCTAGATATTTATTTATGAGATTATGGCCAATTATTCAAACATTAATTTTAATGTGTAATATTAAAGTTACATATTGTGGATTACATACATATTTTATATGCGCATCTATATTTTAATTTCAACAGTAATTAATTCCTTCACATCTTGTGTTGTAATAAAATTTAAAGAGGTTATCCATTAAAATTATTTAATTCTATCGACATATCATCTGACGTATATAATGTACATATTGGAAAAATAATAAAAATTTTAAAAAAAATTTATTGCTTAGTACAAATTATTTATTAAAATTAAATTAAATTAAATTAAACACGAATTAAATTTAAAAAAAAATTTTTTTAATATGATTCTAATAAAATCAGGTCTTAATTCAATCAGGTCTTAATTCAATTAATCAAGGGATTAATTTTGTTTCGCTGCTCATATAAAAGAAGAAAAAATGGAATGACCTAATATCTTTGACTTTCCACCATTCGTTTTATGTGAGAATGCCTTTACCTTCGATGGAACGGCATACGAGCCGAAGGAACGACCTACCACGACCTCGCCCAACTCTCAATATCGCGTCTCGCCGCGCTCAGAACTCGTCTTAGGTCCACACCCACGTGATGTGTACACTGCAAGGTTGCCTCCTCCGGAATGAAAAGAACGCGAATCCTTCGGCTATAAATTCAGCGCGACGCGACGCAGAATTTCGTTATCGTAAAGTTACTTGTATCATGTACCCGCGCTGACGATTTATGCGGCGAACGTAATTGTTTACGCGCTTATGCACACGCGGTTTTGCATTGCAAACGCGACACGATCACAGCGATGTATGGCGGTCCACTATCGTCAATTTATTAATTGAACTCATGGTTTCCGGAACTTTGGTTGAGTAACGATCGTTGAATCCATAATTTTGATGAAATTTATATTTTATCGTTTAAAATAACGGATAGTAAATGAAATTGGAAGAGATACATCAAACAACAATTCATAAATTTTAACTCAAATATTACATTTCTTAAGAAAAAATGTATTAAGAATTAAAGTTAGTGAAAAACTAAAGATACCACAAATAGAAAGAGGTGACCACTAGGTGAAATTTTAATGTATTATAAAATTGACTTCACACTCGCTAATTCAATTCATCTCTCCTGTTGCTATTTTAATAAAAACACATTAATAACGGTACAATCTGTACCGTAATTCGGCGAGCAATCAAATACTTTCTTCCAATTATCGGAGCCACCATGTTGCACGCTTGAGAGCGAACGTACACGCTTTTTTATTATTGTCCTGTGCGAATTGCATTCGAGAAGGGATAATAACCGGTGGCCATTGTCCGTTCATCTTATATATCAGCTCAGACACATCTGCGGTGAGATATCGCGACTCTACGTATGCAAGAAAGTGATTACGACAAATTGCCGGTCAGCGAAATCACTTTGCGGCTTAAAAAATTTCGCCAAGGAAAAGCAAGAAACATGTGAGCATATCGGCAAGCCTTTAAATGAATTAGAAACGCACGCGTTGTTGTGCGCGGAAAGGTCAAAGAGTGATGAATCTCACCATAGTGAGATGAGAAAGATACAATTTCGATGCAAGGATTTATATATTACATATAGAGCTTATTCCGCTTATGAATGCAGAAAGAACGATTTTACTGAAGTACCTATTTAAGAAAAGTTAAATATAGATCTGAAAATAATTTTGTTGAATTGTCAAAGTAATTATGTAAAAATCTTAAACACAAGCAATATAAATACTTTTAACATTTCAGCAACCAGCTTAAACGTCCTACATAATTATTTTGATAATCCAATAAAAATATTTTCAAATCTATATCTATATAACTATATTTTTAGATAAGTAATTTTTAAATACTTCAGCAAATTATTTCCATCTAAAAATTTAATAGGAAGTGTATTACAAAAATAAATTAGTTTAGATATAATAAATATAAATTTAATTAAAATATTTTAC
>NW_017259190.1:2804747-2815620 GCF_001594045.1 Atta colombica
AATTATGAAATGTATAAAAAGATAAATATAATAAGTTACGAATAATTAGTCAAACTAAACAGTTAATTATAATAAATAATCAATTAACCTCGAAAAATTAGCATCTGCTAGTCTTGCTGCAATAAATTTCAAGCTATTCCGATTCTTCGAGATATATTTAACAAATGTGCTAAAATAGCTAAGTTTATTTTAGTTTATTGAGAATTTGGTCCGATAAAACATATCTAGCGACACATAGTTCTCATTTACAATTGTACGCTTCGTTATTTCATCATGGATTATAACGGCAAAAAAAATAATGGAATAATTAAACACCGCAGAACCGCGACCGCTTTGTAAAACCACAACCGATTGATTTACAGTAGTCTATGGACAGTCTACGAGTCTAACTGGTCTTAAGAATTTATTCCTGCCATGTACAGTATACCTCACGATTATTGCCGCATTCATTAATCTGCGTACTTTGTGACTAAAACATTTACAATACCGATTTTTACTCACAAAAATATATAAATATTATTGATAGTTCCTAAATTATAAACAAAAAATAAAGAAAATTATGAAATTTCAGAAGTGAAGAAAGAATATAAAACGAACAATTAATAATAGAAGAAAGAAAATAGCAAAAAGAAAAAAATTTATGTTCTTTTTTAAATTTAATTTTCATTAAACTTTACGTACACAATGTCAAGCACAATTAACTAGAAAGTTTTAAAAAATAAAATACCATCTAATATAATTATTTCGAAGTGAACATTAATTATAATTAGAATCCGTAGATGAAAAGTGCAGCTGATAACAATTCTAGGACACTGCATTGCATGCATTGCGCACTCGCAATTAACTGTTGACATTTACTCCACTTCGCGGCGCTCTCCTTTTTCACGGCGCAAGTCCTTCGACTCGCCCCGTCATTTCCTTTTTTTTTTTGATTTCTTTTTTTTTTCTGCCGTTTCTTTCTCTCCGTTGCGGCATGCACGGGAAGGCCGAGAAGGCAAGCCGCGACTGACGTGCGTACTGCACAGTGTGCACGTGTGCACGTACGTATCTACGCGTAGACATGTCGGAGGGAAACGAGTTCGTGTGTCTCGGGACGCGAATTACCTGTTTTACGTGCCGACTGGAACTCCTTGAGAAGTTCACTCGAAGTTTTCGCGTAACGCCGGCGTGCGAGATCGAACGTCAGCGGTGCCGAACGAGACCGGTTTATTAAAAGAAACGTCTGAATTTTTTTACCAATTGTTCCTACGCAACTGTAGATAATTTAGGAGATAATTTCAGGAATTTTTCCTTGAAAATTGATTTTAACCGTTACAATAATTTTTCGGTCCTTTATACTACACATAATGGGTCATTCATGTATTCCCGAGTTAATTTTCATCACTTTTACAAGTATAAAAAAACAGTTATTATATTACGTGACATATCTTTAATATTTTACGTACGTTTAATATATTTAGAAAATATTTATTATATAAAGTTGGATATTTAAAAAAAAGAAGAAATAGAAATCTCATTCTTTAGATGCTCTGTTTTTCAAAGAAAAAAAACGTAGAACACTAATTACACAATCATATGTACTAAGAATTAAGATCCACATTAATAGTGATCGTGAATTGTAAATAATTGATACGAATTTTTTAATCACTAATATTATAAGGATAATATTAATAATTAAAAAATGAATTTAGTTACTAACAATTAATAATTTAGTCCAACAATTAATCTGAATATCTCATTGCTTCTTGTTTACGCATGCATGTTCTGAGATTCGGAACTCACTCGCGTGAGTTTTCTTACGTTTTTGATGTGAAAGCATATATAAAAGACACAGGGTTGTAACAAGCAAACAAGTGATTGTAACATCGTCTCGAAGACTCGGAAGACTTGATACCGGATGTGATCACGACTTTCTGATAAGAAACGACAACTCGTACACCAATGACAGTGAACTACGACTACATCGTGCTCGATGTAACTCATCTGAAGATGGCACGAGACGTTGCGTGATTAATTGCCACGATTAACAGTAATTAATAGAGTTGCTCCGGTAAGCGTGAGCAAGTACTGTTCCCGTACGAACGTACGATTCCTTTCCGCGAGTATAAGTATGCGCGCATCTTGCGTGAAACGTGTTCACATATACGCAATCAGGACGTTTGAGAAAAAATCGATATTTTTTACGTATCAATTGAAGATATGTAAGTATTACTGCGCAATGCGACTTTCGATTAATTAATTGTATAAATAGATATTTAATCCTTTCACATATTCGTGAACATAAACTAATAGTAACGTAATAATATTATAATTTCTCAAAATATATGTACTCAAAAATATATGTAAATGTAATATAATGTAATATAACGTATATTATATATAAATGTAATATAACGTATATTATACAGTTATATTGTTAAGTTACATTGTTAGGAAATTATAATATTGAAAAACTATCATGTTATTGTTAGTTTGTGTTTTGCAGAGTTCTAATTAGTTATTAAAAGTATCGATATTCTTATTCAGAGAATGATTAAAGGTATTGAAATCCACGTTGGCGTATTTATAAAATATTGACAAATATTTTTATGTATTTGCATACATGATCACATCGATAATTTATAGACGAACTGTTGAATATTGATACGTTTAAATAGTTCAATACATTACAGTATTGATTGATCTTTAAACATAGTATCTCAGTGTGTGTAACACACTGTGAGATAGATAATACCCTCCCAGTAAATAGTAACTAACAGTATGCCCATGCATTATGTTATATTTACATCATTGAATAATTATAACATTAAAATATATTAATATTGTTGGCGTTGGTTACTAGAATTATCTTGAGAAATAGATGTATTTAAAGAAATAAAAAAAAAATATCTGCTCTGCTGTGAAATAATTTTTAGTCTGTAAATTTAATCAAAAAATACTAAACTGAACAATCTTATTTTAAATGGAAAGAAAATATTGATTAATCAGTTGAATCTGAATCAGTTAAAAAGATTGATGAGATCGGACAACAAGATCATCTTGTAGAATTCATTTAGCAAATTTGAAAGCGATTAACAAGAAACGATCAACATGTATCCTCCATAATGTCTACATCCTTTCTTGTAATAACGCCCTTAAAATTGGCGTTCACTGAATTCGCGTGGTAATTCACGCGGCGTAGTGTACGGGGTGCTTCAGAGGTCAACGGCGGTATAAATAACCGACGATCATTATACTCTGGAGGAATCCCCGTGTGCGCGTGTGTATTCCCATTCGCGCGCCACGGTGTGCGCTGTTGGCGCACGTATAATTTCTCATTATGCAAATCCACGGTGGACTGTCCACGTGCGTGGTTACCGGTACCTCGACGACGAACATTACGAGATCATGTACGCGTCGGCACTTCCGCGCTTTGAACACGACACCTGTGCACCTTTTCCGCGAGGACGTTTTACAAAAATCCTCGCTGTCCGTTACCGCCACCGGTATTCCGCGCACGAAATTAATAGGCCAAGATTTAGTAAGTGAATCCTCGCCGGTCTTAAGCGTCTCCTCGAAACATGACAATTAGCTCGTGATATAATTGTGGATAATGAGATCGGCCGAAGAAAAACACTATGCGGCAAAACCGGATTCATATATCATAAGTCTCTTTTAAATTAACTCAAATGGGACGATTTTAAGTTATCGTGTTATGCTGCATTAATGCAAAATTAATGTAATAGGAAAAGAGAAGATTTGAAAGATATCTGATAAAAGTTAGTAGCTACATAAATTAATGGAACGTCAATTTTCAACATTGTATTTTTAAGCAATACGATTGAGATAAACGTTATCGATGTGTTAAAAATAATTATCGCAATGTATAATTATAATCCGCTATATATAATTACAGTTTATTATATAATTATAGCCGGTTATTAGTCATTAATTATTAATTATTATTGGTTCATCATTTGATAAATTGTGATGCATCAAGCGTTTTTGCGCTTCATATTCGTGGTATGTTAAACACACATGAATCTTGACACTATATCGATTCTTACACTTCCGATATCTATCTGGCCGCATAGGTATCAATAGAAATCCGAGAAAGTAGTCGGATGTCTAACGTATAACATTTTTATGACATGCGTCAGTCGTTAGGTGAAGGTATTTCCGCACCGAATGCATAGATTATAGAATGTAGCCTATATAATCGAAAAAAATGCGTAAACCAGAGATCACATTGCGAGATAAAGATAACAACTCTACAAATTTGCAAAACAAAAACTGGTATTAAAATAATTTTAATATAATGTAAATTTAAATTCAGTTATAAAAGTTATGTAAATTAACTGAATTTTTAATGTACGCACATCTTATCCTATTTGTATTTTATTTCAGTTTATTTTTATTTAATTATTAAACGTAATTTAATCTCTTACTCATCATTATATCATAAAACATTAAAACTCAATAAATTCATTATTCTTTCTTCAATTCTGTTAAATTTATCAAATTATATTCAATTTGAATTATTTGTAATCATTTCTATGGATCGTTATTGCTCCTATTCAATACATTCTTAATTTAATTGACACAATTGAGACAAACAATTTAATTCAAGAAAGTGTATTAAATCTGATACAAATTTAATTTATTATTTATTAAATGCATATATTAATATAAATGTTATTTATTTTGAAACTAACCATTTATATTTTGCCACACATGAAAGTTAAAAATATTAAAAAGTTATTTAATTCAAAAGATTGGATTATCATTGCTCCTTAAACATTTAACAGAGTATTAAAGTAAATCAATCAAATCGCTTAAAAAAAAATGCTTTTTACATAGAATATGATTTTTATATCAAGTGTGATATTTCAAACGTGATTATTAGATAAAACGTTATAACCGAATGACTTCTATAAATTAATAGCCGCATATGTAGCCTTGCGGCTTTTCAAAGTAATAATTAAGTGTATTTACGATCATCCTGACACCGTATTCATTAACAGATGTAAAATTGAATTGACCAAGTTGAGTCATTAATATCCACTTTTATTTCGGTAGAGACGAAATTTTACAATCCTTTTAAGGAATTCTTGAATTTTGCGGCTAACGTTATTCTTCTTTTCTGTTACAGGTGAGTGATTCAATAGCTTCTGCACACCGTTTGCGGTGAGTGAATGTTTCTAAATTATCAAAAGTGATCACGAATATTTCACGTGATGCTTACGTCATAGTTGCAAAGAAGAGAGAATTCGAGAATTTATGAAAATTAGCAAGTCTATTCTTGATTAAGTCGCAAACGTAAACTATAAGAATCACTTCCGAACCACACACAAACTTTCAAACAATGCTTCTTCTATTTATATAAAGATTATGCGTTTCGCGGGTTTCTTCCGTGTCCAGATCCATTCTTGGAATGCCAACATTTTCGTGAACCTTGCAGTTCACTTCATCAGGGTGAGAAGCAACCTCTTCTAGCTTCTTCTATTTGTTCTATATATTGATCAATTATATAATTCGTTCTAAATTATAATTAATAAACAAATATTACACGATAGAGTGTGGCAATATAATACTAGAAAATATAAAGGAACATAATTATTAAATGTTAATTATTATAATATTATTAAAAACGTTGCAGTAAAATACTGCAATGGCAATTTCCTATAAAAATGTAGAAACGTCGCGGCTATCTCCTCCGTCCTTCTGTATCTCCTGATGTCTTGCTCAATTCAGCTACACAATTTATAACATTCTATATGTATTCCGCCAGTCCGATATGCAAAATAAACCTTGGAAGTGCAGTATGGTTCTCGCGTAGCCGGATCACAGAACGAAGGAGAAGTGCGAAGTAGGTCGTCGTGGCGCGTATCCTCGTTCCCGGGAATTTTAATCGTAACAGTTTCTTTGCCATTACTCGCGCTCGGACTTTGACAGCTGTTTCTCTCCTCGTGTACACGTACATATACGTGGGCATCAACTTGTCCCGGTCCGGTGCGGCGAGCGCTCTCCGGAGGCGACTCCATCTCGAAAGGAATGTCGTTCGCGAAGGCGCGTGGGTCTACAAAATATATATATCAGTATATGTGCCTTCGCGAGCCCACACTTTCTATCCCCGTACGCATCGCACACGGCAGCCTCTCCCGGGAGAGTCGCCTTGCAAAACCGCCGCGGTACCTTGCGCAAGTTCACACTTGTCATTTCCCCGAAAGTGCAGAGGAACACATATTACGAAACCTATTAAGACGACAACCTGTTCTGCCTTAACCTCGATTTCGCTAAAGGAAACCGTTCTCGTGTCTACCTCATTCACTATCAATCTTTCTCATGAGCCTCGTAAATCTCGAGAAAAACACAGTAACCGATACAAACAATTATTCAATCGACATCAATTAAAAGTACGAAAGCAATTTGAAAATTTCACAACCTGGCTCATAAATAGTAATATTCAAGATATTATTAATACTACTTGGCGCATAATAAAGCGACATCTATCTTATATATAATTTTAAAGTTTAAATTTGATCTATTAAGTAGTTTATTATAAAAGTTAATTTAAATGAAGCTACATTGGGATCTATGAGTAATAGATAATATTAAGTACTGTTTCATAATTAAGTTTGTTTAAAAAAAACCTTAACACCAATAGAAATTTTTGAAGAAGACATTAATGAAATGCATTCAAGTTAAAAGGAAATCATCCTTACAAAAATTGAATACTGATTAATTTATTACTTGCTTGAGATAGTAATTAATTACTTACTTGAAGTACTAAAAATAGTGAACATCAGTGCTTTTAATATTTAAAGTAAGTAATTAATTACTGTCTTTAGTATTAATCATTAAACTTCTGTAAGAATATATTGAAAAATAAAAGTAATTTAAAGTTGTGTATGTGCTTTCATTAGATATCGAGATTCAAATTGCTCTCTCAATTGCCAATATTATTATACAATTTTATATTTAACAATATAACATTATGCATTATGTAATACCATACGTTATATTTATATTGTTAAATATGAAAATATAACGATGTTATGTGACTTTTAATTGATGTCGACGGAATGACGTTTTACGTGACAGCTAGATTACTTAAATTATGTATAAATTTGAAATATACGTCCTCGTAGCGCTTAACGCTTGGCATAATTGCTATTAGTTTTATAATATTTCGAATATTCTGATATTATCTGCTTTTATAATTTTATCTTCAGCGATGCATTTAGCTCGTGATGTAAGAGCAAAATGTTTTCCCGCGAGATTGTTTCCGCAAATTAATGACTACGCATGGAATTCCAGATAGAATTACGGCGATCGGATATTTGAATGAGGCATGACGGATGCAAGCTTCCAGATCGGAATCATTGCCTCCCATCGACACGAGTTCGGAATTGCCAATTAATTAGAGATCATTAAACGATGAACATAATCCCGTTAATCATAGCCGCCAAGAACTTACGCAATCGATATATCGCGCAAAAATGTCTTATTATTATTGCATGTATAATACTTCATTCTTTTGCATCAATATCATATTTTCCATATATCTTCTTTCGCTTTTAGTTAAATATCCGCATAATAATCGAATTCAGAGATAACGTCTGTGTAATTACGCGAGTCACGAAAGACCTGCATCTTTATCGCCTCAGGCTGCACAATGATGCAGCTCATATTCTCGGTGTGAATACACATCACACCATTTAAAACCAACAAAACGAATTTACAATAACATAAAATCGATAACACATTTAGACAAAAAGCGTACACACAAATAGAATCGTGGTATATATTTTCGTTTGAAGCTAAATTCGAAAACATTCTTGATGAAAATCCTTCTCCAAATTTTTATACGAATTATAATACTTTTCAGAAATACTGAAGAAGTCTATATCTTTCCTTTTTCAGAATTTTCCATATAATTTTGAAATATTCTAAGAATTTTGAGATTTTTTATTCTATAATTTCTGAAAAAATATTTTAAAACTTTTTAAAATTTTATCAAAAATTAGTTTAAATAGAATTAAAAATTTTAGAATATTTCTAAAAGATTATAAAATTCAGAAATGAAAGAATCTGAAATTTATATACAAATTCTGAAAAATTATATATAAAATTCTAAACAAATTGTTCACTTCAGATAAACAATTATCGTTGTCCCGAAATTGCGCGGCATGCACCACATTCAGCATTAATTATATATAAATCAAGTCCTCTTATTTAGAACATTCGCGAAACTTGTCCATAAAGTTTTTCAATTGCTATAAAACGAATTTGAATAGCCGAACAATGATTGAACAATGATTGTGGCCTCCATCACTTTACTATGCATCGAGTCAAAAAGAGAAAAAAAGAAGATTTGATATTTCCATTTAGAGGCAAATTAAAATCGAGATGACCGGTCGCTGCAGATGAGAAGGCTACTCTCCCAAGGCGAGCAGAGTGAGAGTGAATTCGAAAGCGAGAACGACCGGTTCGCCGCATTTTGTTATTGCATGCCTGCCAATGTATATATTATAACCGAATCGACCTTTTCACGAGAACAAGAACGCAAAAGAATTTTATATGCGAGAAAGAATGACACGATGAACAATTTTCGATATTTCTATTCAATTAATGCATCCAAAGATGCAATAAATTCTCAACAGGAAACAAGTTTATTTTCAAAATAAAATTGATTTGATCGAAAATTCGTTATATTGAATTGTCAATAATGTATCTCTATTTTTAACATTACAGTTAATACCGATTGATGTTAACTTAATAAATATTTATTCATATTTGTAGTAAACATTTTGTAAAGGATGATGTTTCAATACGCATTTAAAAAAAAGTTTGTTAAAATTGGTTGAATTTTAAACAGTCAGAATTTTAAGCCTTGTTTTGAATAGAATAAGTATTTTCGGCACATTATAATGTTTTTATTGCTATTTTTATTTCTCTGTTTTTATTTTGTTTTATTGGACCATTCAGTGTTTTTCCTTTGTAGAAATAAAATAGCATAATGAACCGAAATACTTCGCCTTCATAAACCAAATACTAAAATACCAAATGCTTAATCAATCTTAGCAAATTTTTTTTTTAATGTACGTTGAAACATCATCTTTCATCAAATGTTTTACTATAAATAAATATTTACTACAAATGAACATTTATGTGACATTATTCGGTGTAATAGTAATTGTGCCATTTCCCAAAAACAGGGAAAAATTATTGGCCAACCCAATCAGGTATCTATATGTTTTAATTCATCTCGCATTAGAAAAATAAGTTTTGATAAGAGAGATAAAGAATTAAAATTATATTACATTATACACGTCATATATAGGCAACGTCAATTAACACTTGTTTGTAATTTTTAATCAACATCATTGAGCATTTACCGAAGTGCAGTCTGTACTTGCGACATTGCTTGCAAACTCAGTCGTTAACATGCGATAATGCATTTAAGACGCGGGCAGAGATAGAAACTGATTACCACACGCGCAGATACCATCCGTTATGGCTCTTCGTGCGAGATGTATCCTTTTTCGCAAGAGACACCATATAAAGATCTTTTGCGCGGCAACAACGGAGATTCTTCAAATACCATCTCGTGTGAGCGCTGGACAACGGATTCAGTAATCGCGACGGCATTCGAAAGATACATCCGCGTAAAAACAAAAGTCTCAATCGCTGATTTTATCTCTGCGTATCCGATCGTATACCGGATGTGGGATGCGAATTCGCGTGCGTATTATTATTATCAAGCTTGTCTGATTTACAGAGAAGAGGCTTCTTCATGTTAACGGATAAGATTAATTTCTACGTAAAAGGTGTATAGATTTCTCGTATTTTCTTTCGTGCGCGCGTTCACAGACTATTGAATGAATTCAAGACGATTTATCTTTCCCATTATTTATATTTCTTTGAATGTCATTTGATTTACGAATATTTAAATCGAATTCATAAATCGAATTTTATAACTTATCAGATTACATAACTTTACAATCTTTAATTTTCAGAACCAATTTTTTTATTTGTAATTAATCTATTTTAATTTGTATATAAATAAGTAATATCTAGGACTGAAACCTGTGCATCTGAAAGGTAATAAACTATGTTCGTAAAATTGTTTTAATTACTTGAAAATTATTGATGCTGCGAGATTTCTAATAAAAACAGAGATTAATTTCTATCAATATCAATAAATTAAACGTGCTTGAAATCCAAAAGGATTCGTTAATAGGGATATCTCGCGGATGTGGAACCGTGTCTATCGCGAGCGCATTCACGCTGTGGCATTTACGCGCGCGGAGGAGTATTGGCAGTCTAGACGATTGCTAGCTTGTTATTAATCTTAATTGCCATCTAGAAGTTGCCAATTAACAACGCCTGTCACTTGTTTTTCCTCGACGGCGGCGTTCGATTCGAGCAGAGGGTGTCCAACCACCGCCCCCCGTTTATCCCTCTCGTGCGATAGCGATTTTTGTTTCTCTCTTTCGGCGGCGTATCGGTATTCTGTAATTATCGGCCGCCTATGGAAAGTATAATTATTCGAGAAAGAGTACCTCAACAGTGTGGTCAAGTTAGAGTTACATTATCGCTTACCCGGTACTTAGATACACCTAATAGTACAGATTAATTGCAAGCGGTGAAGACAAAAATATGATCCTCGAGTAGGTTGTTATAATCTTTCAACGTATATTTTTTGCTAAATATTGTAACGTTCATGGAAAGGACGATTTTACTAAATACTAAAATATCTAAAAATTATTTAGCATTTTAAAACATAAATTCTAAGATGAATGAATAAATATATATTAATTAATTATTTAATAGATCATAAATTTTAATTATATTGTATTTGTTAATTATATTATAATTGTTAATTATA
>NW_017259190.1:2815655-2821831 GCF_001594045.1 Atta colombica
TATATATATATATATAATTTTGATAATCCAATTTATTTTCAAATCTATATCTTTCAGATGTAGCTAAATTTTTAGCAAAAATTGTTCTTTCCGTGTACGAGCTACAATTCTACTATTCTATTATTGTCACTATTATTATTAAATCATTATCATCAAGCTAATAATGAGAAAATAATACGAGGTAAAAAATGCATTACTTAGAATTAATTTTCTACGTGATAAAAACTTCCCGTTGCTGTCTGCTAAGAATTATAACTGATGCAACCGTTCGTAATTAAGATCAGTAAAACATTCTCAAACAATACGATATCTGTTCGTTAATCAATGAACGTGAATTATAGTTTCCATAAATAATGCTTCATATTGCACTTTTATTGACATAATATTTTCTTAATGACAGACGTAGATATACAGTCGCGGTAATTTGTGAGAGGTCGACAGATAATCAAGTTTCCTAGGAGCGAAAAAACTGCGAGCGAGGAAACGTCGTCGTGCATTAATTGACTGACACGAATTCCCCGTTTCTACCGAAGTCGTTGCGAGATCCTGCGCCACGTTTAAATGCACGATCATGCACGCGAGGCAATTTTAATGGCTTCTGGCATTTGTGAGAAGCACGCGCCAGATAACGATATCGCTAACGAGATAAATCGCAAAACACATAGAATAATCGTATCATAGTATATGTAAACATAAAAAAAATTACAAAAATGGATAAACATTGCCATGAAAATAGCGTGAAAAACCTATACGAACAATTACTTTAAATGAAGCGCGATGTTCACTAGCAGTTTAATGACAAACAAATTCTCGGTACCATCCGAAGCATCTATTGTACGCGCTTTCTAAACCGATAAATAGTATGAAAGATTGGTTCGCAAATTACGTGAATATCCCGTGTCGAATTCAGCTCGTGACCGCACGATTTGCTCCGAGATCTTTAATGGAGAACTAACGAGTCGCACTTTCCAGCGATGCACGATGGATGGTGGAAGACGGTTTCCGCACACATTAGAGTAATGTCTTTTATAATTGATTCGAAATGTAACATCATATGTACGGTATGTTAAACACGACGATCATTAACGTAACGTTGTTACAGAGCGTTCTTTAGTTTGGAGCGAGAGTCATCTCATCATAATTTTATGACTTTGTGAAAAGTACACATATATTACTTGTAGAAATCGTAGAACTGATTTATAACTCCTGCGTGTGAAAATGCAATACATCATGTTATTGCGACAGTGAAAATGGTTTAAATCGAATATAAAGAGATAAAAGTGTAAAGCTCAATTTGCAAAATTGTTTATTTTTCTAGAATAAATATTTCCATTTATTGTGATAATTTCAAATCTGATTTAGGGGCTTTTAATTGTAAACCTATTGATTTAATTAGGTAATGATTACTTGTAGATACTATATAATATTAATTGCTATAATTAGAGATAGAATATCTCATAAAACCTGGAATTGTGTTGTACACAACTGGAATTGTGTTGTAAACGTAACTGAGATGTGTAATTTTTCAAATATAATATAAAATGTAGATATTATTATAAAAAAAATTTCTACGTGTTTTTTATCAAATATTTAGTAGCGAAAATTAAAAAAATTTTTTGTGCAAAAAATTCATTAATTTATTAATTTATTATCTATACTTTACTTTATTAATTATACTTTATTAAATTAATGAATTTATTTTCTCAAAAACTATAAAATTTACGCAAAAGTATTATTAGACACCAAGACCTGCTTTGGACCAAATATGGCTTTCTTCACTCATTTCACTGTGTTTCTTGATCGATTTTCGTTTAATATTATTTATTTCCTAAAAGTCTATTTACAATAGATACAACTCTACTTTAACGCTCAATTATTGCGAAGCTGAAATATGGTCTCACAATAAGAAAGCCGATATGTAATTTATGAATCACTTCTACAGTAGAAACAGTCTCGAGTGGTCAGATATAATGATAAAGAACCAACAGGACCAGAGGTCGCGCTGAAACGGCCCTATGGAGGCCGTTAATCGTCGACACGCTAGATTTGCCGGATCGAAATTTAAGGCCCGGTATGCAACGGGGCCGCACACAATCGTCGGGCCCAGTAACTGGACGCGGTGGCGATCGAGCAAGGCCGTTTCGCGATCGGTGGAGCGCATCGGCTACCAATGGAAATTCAGCGCAAGTTACATTCGCGCGCGTTTCGACGAGAGTGAATTCCCCCGGCAAAATCGAGAGTGGACACGGGCCGGTAAGCATAGCCATCATAACTGTACGCCGGCAAAGAACCAGGTCAAACCCGGAACGGTGCAGAAATGAAGAAGTCAATGTATAGCCCGCACAGTCCGTGTATGCACGGACACGATACGTCTTTATGCATCTATGTATAAGCGTACATCAAAGATATCCGTTGGCGGAGAAACTTCGCCGAATAAAACGCAGATGATGATGATCGATGCGCAATAGCTGAGTGTTTAAGCGAAACGAAAAGGTCGATTTGCGAAACGACTCTGAGCCTCGATGAGAAATACGCAATCCCGCTTTTGGCACGATATAAATAATTATATTTTATTTTTATATAATTTTATGTACAATAATATATACTCTTATTTGTTTTCTACAATAAAGAATGCATCTTTTATTTATTTTACGTTTAAAATACAAATATAAAATAATTAAAATATTAATTAAGGCGAATAATAATTAAATTAATGTATTTAATCTGAAATATATCTTAAAAAAAATATGTAAAGGCATTTCAATATTCTTTGATCATTAAATAACTCCGCAAGAAAATTAATACAAACAGAGGTGTGCTAGGTAACAGTTTCAGCTTACGCAACAAACTCAATTATATTACTATATTATCTCCCTACATAAAGTATAGAGGCAAATATACATGTTTCTCGATCTTAACCATTTAACATGTATTCACTCCAGTTTCCATTAAGATCACTCATAAATCCGCGTTAATTCTTAATGCAATATATGAAGGGTATGATAAAGGGAAGCAATTATTCAGACACTTCGAGTAACGTATTCAGTATTATTACATTTATTATTTATGCGCAAGAAAAAGATAGAGAGAGAGAGAGAGAGAGAGAGAGAGAGAGAGAGGGGCCGAGAGAAGAGAAAGAACGAATTGGGCGGGGAGAGGGGAACGAGGCGAACGTCGGGTAAAAGGAAGGCGTGGATTGTTACGGAGCGCGCGGCCGCAGGCCTCGTAATTATAAATTCAGAAAAAAGAATAGCTGTAAAGGCCCGATTACCACGGCGGTACCTGCGTATACGTACATGTCTGTGTGCGCGCGCGCACGCAAGGGAACGCGGATTCTAATTGACCACCTGCGATTGCACGGTGCCAGCCGCCGTTGCACGTCTTCATCTCACCGAGGCATGATACGCCTCAACCGCGCCACTCGGCTCTCATGCCATATATACATATACGCGCGATCAAAACGAATGAATTGGAAATGGCGTGCGAGTGGAAGGAGGAAAGATCGCTGATTCTACGGATATCACACGTCATTTAACGTTCTAAAGACTCCGAAGGCCGATCCTGTGCGATAAATTCGCTCGGCGGTATGGTGCAAAGTTTGCCTGAGATATGCACGGAAAAACACGGAAAAAGCATACAAATCATCTATATGGCACACAGAAATTCGCAGCAATATTTCCAATGTTAGGTAATATTGCTGAAATGACCTGTGCTGTATGAGCATTCAGTAAGCAAGAAATATTGTAGAATATTTCAGCAACATTATGTCGTAACGTTACTGCGATGTTGCTGAAATATTTCAATATGTTTCTTGTTTACCGGATAAAGTTACATAATATCAATGCTGGTTTTGCATTTTCCCTAATGGATCTCCATTAGAGACAGCCACCTTATATTCTGATACATCATAACCTCTATTATAATTTTACACTCATCGATGTAACTATTGTGTAATACCATGTGCTACATTACATTTATATTATAGTATTTATTATATTGTTGAGGTCGAAATTATAACATTGATTTATGTTACTTTCAATTTGTGTCAACTAAGATTTGATACTATGTATAATACAAATTGCTTTAAAGCATTTTTTATTAGCCACACCTCGAACGATTGTCGACTGCGAATCATCCTCACCCTTGAAATTAAAGGAGGAGACTACGAGATCGCTCCTCCTCCTCATTGCGCGCTCAAAATTATATCGATACGGCAATTAAATAGCGGCTAATCGGTCGATCGATCGCGTGTGCGGTGATGAGAGAGAGGCAGAAAAGAGAGACAACATTTATAAAGATGTGTTTATGGTAGGAATCTTCTCACATAGAGGAACATAAACTTGTAATGACTATATCTGAATCAAATTAGTAAAAGTATTTAAATGGATCGAAAGCAGCTTACTTTTTCTTTTTTAATTTTTTGTCAAATCTAACACCATTGTACGTGCTATCTGATGCAAATTTGCATTCTTAAAGCTCCTTGCATAAGCGTAGTTGTAAATGGTTGTAAAAAGTGCAGTAAAACTAACTAATCACAGTTAAATATTCTCTTCACTTCGATTTGTAATTGATTAATTCATACAACTACAATCTCTTACAACTATACTTACGTAATTGTATTTAGAATGGACTTAACACGTTCCGTGCCGCATGGGTCACCGATTTACATTGGATTTTTCATTCAGATCATTCAATATTTTGGCAAGAAAAAGAATCGTAATTATGAAATAATTCTTGATACTATACTTAGATACATAATTAATGATTATGATATCTAATGCAATATTTATTAATACATAATATCTTCTTTCTTATAATAATAATTTTTTTAGCCATAAAACATAGGTTATTTATATAATAAATATAACAAACGCAAACAAAAATACTGTAGATTATCGATGACCTACGCGATATGGTGATCATGTCACTTAAAATTGAACCGAAACTTGTTAACCGAAGAGTTCTGGAATGTCGCAAATAATGCGAGCGAATTGCCGCGCCCGCACCGTTTCGATCGGCTGATCACCAACAAAGAAGTCGCTTAATCGCACGATATCGTACAACTCTGAAGTACGCTTCCGATCGAATGGCATTGATCGCGCGACAAGGGATCTTTCCCGACGAAGAGCTCACGAGAACAAATGAAATTTACGGAACTCGTAAAGAGCTCGCACTCTGGCAACGACGAGAGCACGAGAATCCAATCGAAAATTATTCGATGCATCGCACAGTGTCGTGCGTCGGTTCATAAACGTCGACATACGAAATTCCAGAAATAATATGCAATGTCTTACGACGCGTTATTATCCGGAATGCAAATAGGTTTCGTCGCCATGAGATACAGGTCTGTACATAATCGGAATTTTCAACGACAAGACGCACGACACCATAGCAATTTGACGAGGAGAACAAAATAGAGTAGAATACAGAATGGAATAATCTACTTTATATACTAGAACTGATAGAATATAAAGACTGTAATATCCTGAAACACATCATAATCAAAAATATCGCAAAAGAATAACATAACAAGTTTTGAAAAAGCAATTTTGTCGTGACAATTGATATGTTAATAGCGAAAGCGAAAGCGTTGCGTGAAATTTAGATGGAAATGTAAATCGACCGAGTCGTTCATGGAATTGTTCGCTTCCGATGGCGAGAAAAATACGGAGCTAGTTTCATCCCTCTCTTCCGTGTAAGCGATCATTGATCCTCGAGCAAATTACCGGAAATGCAAGATTGCAAGAAACGCGAGGATCATGCGGCATGTATAATTTGGCGACTAACGAGAACTGCGCGCGATTCAAATTAACGAAATTATTTAAACTTCCTGCCACCGGGTCATTGAAGAGGAGAGAAAGAATGAGACTGGGATATTTTATGAAAAGACCACGCGAATGCATATTTCGCAGGAAATTAACCGCGAAGGCCGAAGAAGTCACGACGGAGAACGGATACAATGGTGTGAAATCGGCATCTAATGGAAGTCGGCGATAATAAAACGGCCGAGAAACTGGTCGCTTCCGGTAAAATCCCAAACACACATTCCTCATTCATGATACATCGGTTTTGAAGAGATTTCTGAATATATATTATTAGCCATTTTATACATAAACAATTACAAGATTATATGAAAAAGTAATGTCCATTTCCATCAATATATATATATATATATA
>NW_017259190.1:2821931-2835606 GCF_001594045.1 Atta colombica
AGTTCGGAAATCTATAAATCTATAAATCTATAAATCAAAATAGTCCTAAATAGAGGAATATTTGTATAACAATTTAAAAATTATTATTACTAAACTTCCTAATTTGAAAATTATTCCTATATTAATACGCAGAAATGCGCGTAAATTTCGCATTGATCGTTTCCGCTATGTCTAATGTACATCAATAAATTTCCGCGTCTAGGTTTTATTTGCGTATTTCTACGACTCATATTTCACGTCCGTAACATCAGCTTAAAAAACGATTACATAAAATGCAAAATAGTTCTTTACATAAGTTAAGTATTTATCTCGATACAAAGATATATCGTCAAACTTAAACAGAGTCTTCTATCAATTTAAAAACAACTTTTTGTTTTTTACTCTTTAAAACTTTTTCGAATAAATTTCTATAAAGAGTGAAATTTCATTCTTTTTCATGACTGACTCAATTTTCACTTTTTAGAATGAGATTCCATTCACAAACAATTTAAAGAAAAACAAAAGATGTGCCACATTTTTAACATACTACACCATTCACACTTCCCCCCACCCACTCACACACATACACACACACACACACACACACACACACACACACACATACACACACACATACACATTTAACTTTTAATATTTTCTTTATTAATCCTATATAAAAATATTAACATTTAGATTTTCAAAAGCGGTGCATTATCTAAAATTTACAAACTTTTACTTCAATATTTCATTAACAATTTGAAAAATTTTGAAGTCGATTAAACAATAAGGAACGATAAAAACGATTGATACGCTCTATATGCAACACTCGTGCGACACCAAAGGTATTGACGTCTGAGAATGAGTGAGCGAGATTAGCTGATGAAAAGGTGGGGCCTCACGGGATGACGTTTTAAGTGCCGATGAAATTGTACAGACGATAAGCAGCCTCCGATCCTCTCGGGCCTCTCATTGGCAAGGTTATATAGATTCCGCGCCGCGAATTACCCACACACGGGTGGGCCGCGTAGAGTCTACACACGCGGGCCCGATCGTACACGCGTGCTATGCGTGTTCGCATATAGTCGCTCCAGAATATAATGCCACTCTTTCGTGGCGGCTCGGGGCATGAGAACCGATTCGCTATGGGAAGTTGGTTCGGTCGTGTAACCGATTGGTTCGAAGAGAGAGAGAGAGAGAGAGAGAGAGAGAGAGAGAGAGAGAGAGAGAGAGAGAAAAGCAGTGAGAAAAAGAGGGAACTCGCAGCTAGAAGGAAATCTCCGGTGGAATGGATCTCCCTTGTGGTTTTATATGGACCCTTTACGTGGATTTATCGCGCGTGCACTCCACGCAAGTGACGACGGGAAGGGAACGAAGGAAGAAAAAGAAAGAGGCGGGTATTGCGCTCTATACGTAGCGAGATAAGATATTCCGTGGGACGCAGTTAACGTAAGGTCGCTTATGTATATACCAGAGAGTTATCAAAGTGAAAAGGATTGCAAGTGATCGCAATTATTGATCGCCATTCCGCCCTAAAAGACGATACTCGAAATCCTTCACATATGTACTCATTCTCGCACGCTATTTAGAAATCATCTGTACTACGAACGTGTTTACTATTATCGCTTTAATAGATGAGTATGAAATTGTAAGTTCTTTACGACAATTTACGTCAGTCCAAGTCATCAAAATTCACTCATTCTGTTTATTTTTTTATATTAGGTGTACAACTTTGCTTCCGCCGTTTTTCTATAGAAGGCTTTAGTAGGTAAGTAGTGGTCGAAATAAATAAATCAGACGTCATACAATAAACTTCTTCTGGCATCTGTCAACATAACCCCATAGAAACATTAGTCGATTTGTGTCTGCATCATAAAGTTATTCTCGATTGAAAATGTCAGTTTACGAGCAAATTCTCGTCATTTGCGGGAGGTTTTAATTTTTTGCTTCAATATGAAGAAATCTGCGGCTGAGACTCATCGAATGCTCTCAAATACTTATGGTGAGACCGCTATTAGTGAAAGAACGTGTCGTGAGTGGTTTCAACGCTTCAAGAACGGTGATTTTGACATCCAAGGTCATGCTCTGTATTTGGTGGGATCAGCTCGGCGTAGTGTATAACTGTTAAAACCGACTGAAACAATCACAGGCGATCGGTATCGAACGCAATTGATGCGTTTGAGCCGAGCATTGAAAGACAAATGGCCGCAATACAACGAGAGACACGATAAAGTGATTTTGCAGCATGACAATGCTCGACCTCATGTTGCGAAAGTGGTCAAGACATACTTGGAAACGTTGAAATGGGAAGTCCTACCCCACCCGCCGTATTCTCCAGACGTTGCTCCCTCTGACTATCACTTGTTTCGATCAATGGCACACGGCCTGGCTGATCAGCACTTCCGGTCTTATGAAGAAGTAAAAAATTGGATCGATTCGTGGGTAGCTTCAAAAGATGACCAGTTTTTTCGACGTGGGATTAGTACGCTACCCGAAAGATGGGAGAAAGTAGTGGCTAGCGATGGACAATATTTTGAATCATAAATGTATAACCAGTTTTTTACAATAAAGCCTCGAATTTCGGAAAAAAACGGCGGAAGCAAAGTTGTACACCTAATATCTATAAAAGAAAAATTGCTTGATGTCACATAAAGTCTATCATATTCAACAAATTATTTATGAATCAATAGCGAAAGAAAAAAGTAATATTTAAATACTCACTTTGAGTTTGTCACATAATATCTTATGCAATAAAAATTTTTTATAATAAAATTAAAACTGTAAAAGAAATTGATATATCGTTCCAGAGTTTCTTCGTTGGAAAATAATAATATAAAAGAAGAATTAAAAGGAAATCATATTAATTAACATTTCGATTATTATATACTTTTTTAAATTAACATCAATTATATAGTTTAATGTGAGGAAATTGAATTCAGAAAATGTATTATACAATAATAATGTATTATATAATAATATTATATAAAAAAGAAAAAAAAGAAACAAGAAAATATTATCATATTGATCATATTAACTCTAAAAATAATTTTATTTATATGTATTAAATACATCTATAAAGTACGTCTATATCCCATATAAAGTTATCATGCCAAAAATATCATGTGCATCTTTCAGATAAGCCAAGAATGGAATAGCGCATCCGAGAGTGGAGTGCGTTAAACACGCGCTACGCACAAAGCGCAGTCCGTGCATTGTGCGTCCGCGACCCTTCGCCGCGGCAGAGAAGCGGCAGAGCGCGATAGATAAATACGCACACCACAGGGTGGACGCGGGAAAGGGTTACAGGCTGAAGGAAGAGAAAGAAGGGAGAAGAGAGCGCGCAAGGTGTAGACTCTCGCGCGCCAATAACGACGGCAGATATAAAGACGCCGCCACCATATGGTCCCCGCGATCCGATGCAACGTTGCATAATCTGCAGTGCTGTCCCCGACGACAGAGGCCAGGCAGGCGTGTCACGCATCTGTCTATCCGCGCATGCCGCGATGCATGCGGTGCACACGGTACATACAACTCGTATCTCTGCCGGCTAGTGATGCACATTTAAGGATTAGAATAGGAATTCCTCCATTTTTTTTTTTGTAGGCATAATAGAAATCCTCGTTATTCTTTTAAGCACGCTGTTGATATTAAAGCTATTAATAGAAAGAAGCGATAAATATTTTAAGCTACTTAGCGATAGCTGTTAATATTTAAGTTAGGTAAACTTAACAAATGATTGAGTTGGAGAAGAGGTCCAAATTGCTGTGAAATATTAAACTTGAACACTTTCTAAAATTAATTTTAATATTTACTGTTCGGTGATACACATTTAATTACCCAATAAATTATCAAAACAAAAAGCTCACACACACACATACACACACAAACGTACTCTTACACACTTACATTAAAATCATACCAAAATTGCATCTGTTAAACTGAAATTTTAGGCCATACTTATTTTGTAGGAAGTAACTCTCTCTTAATGTAAGGACTAAAAATAAGATTGCAAAAGGAAAATTGTATGGCTTAATGATATTATTTTTAATTAATAAATTTGTACGAAGTAAACATATGGAAGAAAATAAAGAGTTCTGAGTCACACGATCGAACTTCTCAGTCACTGGAATTAGGATAAGGTCAGTCCCAATGATCTTTATTCACTTGATCCTTGGATCATTCATGATAGCGTTCTTCATAGTCCCAATATGGACGTCAGTTGCCCTAGTTGCATCGAGCATTATCCTTAGCCTTCATCAACCATACATGGAGAGACCGTCGTGTGTGTCCCCTTGTGCCATTTATACCATATGATAAATAAGGCCACAGAGAAATGAATCGCCCACGTGAGATGACTCATTAAGAAGCGAACTTGTATTGAATTTTCGCGAAAATATATAGATGTTTTGTTATATCAAGTATGATTTTATAGAATAATTCATTACTGAAGTGTACTGACAAATATATGTTATTAAAAATCCCCTCTCTTAAAAGAAAATATTCTTAATTATTAAAATATCTCTAAAAAGCAGCTTTCAAAATTAAATTCAGTATTGAGAGAAATATTTCATTACATATTTTAAGAGAAATCATTATTCTTTGTGTAATTTCTGTCATACCTACTTAGTTATATTTCAATTTATTTTTAATATAAATTTTTTAATTAATAATTATTACGGTTAATAATTACGCCTATTGCTTCATTGTAATAATATATATATATATATATATATAATAAAAAATTTACACCTATATTTTAGTGAAGAGAACGTATAATAAAGCGACAGACATAATTAGTTTAGGAAACTAAAATTTATTAATTAATTTAAAAAATTTATTTTATTAAAGCGATTGACAAATATAATTAAATATATTTAAGATATAACATTCTATGTCAGTAAAAATGTCTACTTATATTACTCTAGTCTAAGTCGTACAATCTCAGACTATACTCCGATGAAATTCGATCTCGATATAACGATCGTACAGCTGTCATTTCCGTTAAATACGATCTGCGTTTATGATCGCGCATTACACTGAAAGGATATACCGTGCGATCGCATACCGACATCTTGCGCAAAGTCACCGACTAATTGTAAAAGGCATCATCGCGTTCAACGTCGAACTGGTGTCGGCAGATCTCTAAGTTGTATCCGTTGATTATGAGAACGGAAATAAAAGAGAAGAGAAAAGATAAATAAAAAAAAAAAAAAAGAAAAAGGTAGAAGTCGGTCCAGCGCGATTAGGTCCCTTTTCTAAATGCGGGAGATACCTCGCCGCAACTCCACGCGATTTCCCATGGGACCCGTTGCCGTGGCATTCCATGGCTATGCATAAACGAGTTGGCATGATCCGCGCACTGAAGGGAAGAGTAGTAAATTATCACTATAATAACCCCGCGGAAGCGGATTGAATTTCTCACACGCTCTCTCTCTCCCACGCTCACCTCTCCAACTACCTCTCTCTCTTTCGGCGCCTATTTCGCTTCTTTCTACACTACCTCCTCTACACTATCTCCTAGAAGCCCCGCCCCCCCCTCTCTCTCTCTCTCTCTCTCTCTCTCTCTTCCACCGTCGTCGTCACTACCGCCGTTTACGCCGTTCGCAGTGTTTACACGCGGCGGCGGTTTTATGGGAATGTTAAATGGGTGACATTCCACCCTCCCAACGGAGGAGAGGAAAGCGCGGCTTGTCGGCCGAGCGACCGGCCAGAGAACCGTCTTTCTCGATGCTCGTCATCTCGTAGCGAAGTTTATTCCGCGACCACCGCGCTTGCCGATTACAGGTTTCCTGATGATCGTGTTGCCTTCGTGGAAACCAAGCCTACCGACCTATCTACTGGTCGTTTGCCCGCTTTGATCGATCTGCCGCCATTCCGTTATATTGAAAAGAAAAGGAAGATAATGGAATCGATAAATTTAATTTTTGGACACGATATCTTGAATCTCAAGGTAGGAATAGTTAATATACAAAAAGAGGAGTTAATTCTACATAGTGGAAAAACATTTTGTATTTGTGTGTATTTGGAAACAATTCATTCAAATCCTAGTTAAAACTTTGCGTTGAATTTTTAACATATTCGAATGCTAATTTAACATATATTATTTCAATATTTTTTTGCTAAATTGATATTCAATATTTCTTAATATCAAAATAACATAATGAATAAGTAAACAGATAATATAATATGTAATATAATATAATATTTTAAAACGTAAATTTTAAGATAAATGAATAAAATGCATGTTAATTTAGCATATCATAAATGTTAATTTTACTGAAAAAATATGCTTCCATAATTTACTTAAAATCGCGTACTACCTTTTTTATGTTAATTTTTTATATAATATTTGTGTTTCTTTCTAACATTTATTTTGTATGAATAATACAATAAATTTCAAATAATATCAATTCAATATCAAGATTATTAATACTGAGCAAAATCATAACAAGATTTATTTTATTGTTTATTTGTCAGTAAGTACACTTAGATTTCCTTTGTGTTAAGTAATATTTTGTTATTTTTAATCGATGTGTCAAAATGTAAACTAGTCCATTTCTATGATGATTTCAAAGTAAACGATATCATTAATATATGTGTACTTAGTAAGTAATAAACTAAATTTACGACCTATAGAAATTATTAAAAATATTCAAATTAAACATACTTTGACATTATAAATAATTTAACAGTATATAGATACAATTTTAACATAAAGTTGATAAAAATATTTGTTCTATTTATTTGGGGAAATGTGTCGGGCGAGTCTATAAATCAGTTTTAGATGAGAAATTAATGAAAAAGATTAAGTACTTTTATATATTTGCAGATGTCTCATAACGTGTACGATTCAATAGATCCTACTAGACAAGTTAAAGGTTAATAAGAGACGGTAATAATGACAGAAGAGACTCCCGCTGTTTCTCTACGCGTATCGAACATCAGCCATAAACTTCTCGCAGCGTAGTATCGACCTTCGCTCACGGCGAAGGTTGTAACGGCGCGGATAATGCGCGCCGAGTTGTACAGGTGATAAAGTTCAATTACGCGCTCCTCTATCCTTACGGCTGTTATCGAGGCAAGGCGTACATTGAGGGATGCACAACGGATTTAAGCGGAGGCTCTAGCGACTCGGTACTCTCGCTATGAAGCAATTATACGGTTCTGCGAATCCCGCGTGAGTGCGTGTGATTGTCAACAAGCCTCGTAACTCCTTGTCGCTTTCAGGGCTGCAGCGAAGAGGAACGTTCTCCATTCTCTAAGCGTGTCAAGTCTTTCTCTTTTTCTCTCTTTCTCTTTTCCTCCGCGGTCGATGACGTGCTAACGATGCTACGATATGTCACGGTATTTGAGATGTTTAAAAGCAATCGAAACGCAATGATGATGCTAATAAAAAATAATCATGTCTAAAATTACTGAAATCTAAAAAATAATTTCTAGAATGTTCACTGAAATCTTGTAAATATTCTCTAGGAATTCTTGGATTTTTCACGTATTTCTATTCAAAATTCCAAGTAAGAGGATTTTTTTATATGCAACTGTGAAATTCAACTAATGATTATAAATATTAAAACTATATTAAAAATTAGTAGAAAACAAAGATTCCATAAAACTATACCTATCATTTTTTTACAATTGAAGCTTTTGAAAAGTCTTAATTTTCCAGGTTTCTCCAGATAGTAAAAACTGCTGATTTCAAATTACTGCTCTATATCACTTTAATATCTTATTTGAATCTTAATTATATTAGATTCAGAATCCTAAAACTCTCTCGTTCACATTTTTTTTAAATATTTATAATTTTGTAACCGATATCAGTGATACCGACACATGTCCTAACACCAATTAATAATTTATATTAATACTGATATGAACACCAAGCATCCACACCGATACCGATGCCATGTACATCGATATATCAACTCTGACTGACCGGCATTGCGCATAGGCGGGCTGCTATGTACGCGTACGTGTGACGTCGTATCTTCCTTGATCTCTCGTTTCTTCCGTCGTTGTAATTGCGAACTCTCTCGCGGATCTCAGAGAGCGGTCGGCACATCGCCGCCGCCGCCGCCGCAGATGAGTTATATCAGCGCTGCCCAGACTCGCACGGTGGCCTGCCGTGATGGGGCACCTCGTGTACCGAGGTGAGAGTGTTCACTGGGCCTGACACCTGACGACCGTCGACCACAGAAAGGAGATCGTCCGTTCTAACGCACGTCCGCACGCCATTTACAACGGGTGACGGGAATTATCCAATAAATAAACAAATAAATAGAAGAATTTCAACACACCGCCCAAACGAGTATTTTCCTGGATGGATCGCTTTCACAACACATTTTTTGATATCTATTCTATAATATACACATGATTTACACAATAATGACACTGTCCGGTATACATATATTAATTAAAAGCAGAACAAGATTAAAAGAAATGTATTTGAGAAAATACATTTTATATTGAGTGCAAAAATTATAAATTAGTATCTTCTTTAAAAGAAATTTGTATTAATTATTAAGAAAATTGAATCTTGGTGAAATTAATTCTCTAAAATTTTTAGAATAAATCTCATTTCGAAGAGTAAAATCTCACTCTTAAAGATTGAAAATTGAGCCATTCTCTTCTTCAACATTTTCTTTAGTGAGATTCCAAAGAATATAAAGAGTAACTTATATAATATGGTGAAGAAAAGATATCATAGACACACTGCGAAAAATGTCAGGTTGAAAATAGAACCAAAAAATTTTGATTATATCAGAATTTCAGTTATCTCGACTACAATTCTACATAGTAGTTTAACCAGAAAATTCTGATTCGTCTATTTTTAATCAGAATTCCAATTAATCCAACTAGACATTTTTCTCAGTGCACAAGACTTAATAATTTGGACTTAATGGATAATTTTGATGTATCGAAGATGTTTCGTGAACATAAGTTCTATTTTGATACACCATAATTCAAAAACAATCCATTATTGAGCCTTATATCTACATATTATAAGCTACATTATATGTAAAAAATATCAAGACTTAATTTTCCATATAATTAGAACTGCTTTTTTGTTAATTTATTTTAAATTAAATATGATGAATTTTTTAGTTGCAGTCTTAATATGATTTTTGTACGTAAATAAACTAAAATAAACTAAAATTGAAAAGATCAATATAAAATAATATTCAGATTCTATATAATATCGCACTCTCATTATTACATCCAATTTAATTTGCGCTACGAGAATTCTGAGCAACTAGATCTCTCGAGCGTAACGCGAGAATCCTATCCAGATCGTCGCCGGACAGAGGAGTCGTCGTTCCTAAGATCCGAGTAGAATAACACAATCCTAGTGATTCTCGAATATACATTACCCTCCGGAGGATACGCCGATCGTATCGGCGCAACATGCGCACGCGTAAGCAAGGGCGGTGCTTTTTCATGTCACTAACGACTCTAGACATTCGCACGCCACGGCTCTGTTACTAACAATATCCTCCTGAATGGATTATTATGCTCCGTCCGTTCCGACACGTATATGCGGCCGTGATATTCCAACCAGGGTGCATTGTGCGCATTCTTTCTCGCCGTAGTGCGGCGCGGCGGCCCCCGATAAGCAAATCAAGAATGAACGGATAGGACCACCACGGTTAAGGGGCGACGGGGATGGGTGCAAGGAAAACGCGTCGATAATCATTCGATTTCAATGCGGCGAGATATTCTTTATGCAGCGAGACGCGCTATCAACCAGCACGCCTTACATAATGCTCGGCCGAGCACAACCGAGAACAAAGGACGTGTTCTCAGGGACGAATTGTGCTCGTCGGGTGCTTAATGCGTGCTGCTAAGTTGGTCAAGTCGATTTGCGCGAGTCGCCACCCGTAATGATCCGCTGTCCGGACTAAGCTCCGCGTTGCACATCCCCGCGACTTCGCATCCTCCCGTGTGCGTCTGCACATTTATAAATATTCATGTAGACACCTCAAGGCTCCTCCGGTGCGTTTAAGGACAAACGTGCGGCCAATATTAAAAGCAGCAGGGTTCGGTCTATAAGTAGAATTGCGTTTAGTCTATCTAGACCTCGTGAAACGTTGAAACAAAATCTCTTTTGTCTTATTTCGAAGCAAGATAAATGCTTTCAACATGAATGTGTATTAACTATAAAAGTCTGATCGAGTTTGACCTCAATTTCCTGATATACACGGAAAGACTGGTTTTGTTAAAGTAAGTGTTTAAAAATTTAGCTAGATAGAGATCTAAAAATAATTTTATTTTAACGGACTATTAAAATAATTAAGCAGAACGTTTAAGCGTTGCTAACAATGCTGTAAAAAGTTTTAACATTCTAGCAAGCAATTTGAACGTCTACATAATTATTTTGATAGTTTAAAATTATTTTTCAATCTGTATTTAGCTAATTTATAGATACTTCAGCAAGATCGTTCTTTCCGTATATAACTTATAAAGTATATAACTTAGCCGTACACAACTTGAATAATATTCTCTAATATGCGTGTCTATTACACAATCTTTATTAGTTAAATGGTTAGAATATTAACATTAATAGCAGTAATAATTTTTATTCTTGCATAAATAAAATAAAATTCGAATGGCTTGCCGTAATTTAACTTACTATATACACTCGCTATTTTTATTGATTTTTAATCATAAGTAATTACCATGAGAATTTATTCAGTAATAAACATTTGCTTAAAGTCTCTCTCTAACATTTTATTAAAATCCCACGTTTTAATTCATTTCTTCGGAAGAGACGAAGGTAGAATTCCAATGAACAAAATTGATGAGTCATCGAGTGATCAAAGAAATTTTTGGCGGCGCACGATCGATCGCAAGGGTCTTCTTTTCGCATCACTCAGAGATCCAGCTACCTTTCCCAATTGAATCGGAATTCAATCTCAAACTTATAAATAGCCACGCGGCCGAGAGTGAAGATACAATAGGGCACGACGCGACGCCAGCACGCATTTAAATCGACGTTCGCGCGGCGACGGCGGTTTAACAACCAGGTCAGTGTTTTTCGCTCCAGTTGTGTTGATATGTATAATCTCGATAATTATATACTATCTCGACGGTGAGGATTTGCCCATCGGCCGCGCGTACTCGGCAATGAGGTACCCACATTTTATTTCGTGCTCCAATCACGCTGATTGGCACTGACTGTTATTTGTCGAGCGTGAGCCGAAAGGAGCAAGGAGGAGGTGGAGAGAAAACAGACATTCTGCTTATTTCTCCGATAGCTCACTCCTACGTCTTCCTTCACAGTCTCTCGGAGGCACAAACTCCTCTTCTCTCGCTTACACGAGAGAGAAAAATAACCTAGGACGTTAAACGTACCGAAGGGATAACATTGTCGGAGCGGGGTTGAAATTGCCCGACGTGCGCTCACTCTCTCTCTCTCTCTCTCTCTCTCTCTCTCTCTCTCTCTCTCTCTCCCCCCCCCTCCCTTCTCTCCTTTTTTCTCCTGTTGTTGAATTTCTACTGAAATAATTATTGTGCTCGTTAAAGCGCCGATAAGTATTATTACAGGAATTATCAGCCCGCTGTCCGCATTTGCCCCGCCGCGTAGAAATAAAATTATAACGACCTCGTTATAACTGACTATAAACAAGCGTTTCGATCTTATACAGTGAACTCATAACGATCCTCGTGCGATATGGTCCCGGCGACGACGTGACGAAAGCGACTTTCGCCAATATGCAGCTTGAGGCAGAGTCGATATTGTCATGAAACTTTATTTATGTACCAATTCTCTCTTTAACATCAAGATTTCTTGATGTTATAGTTTAGATATAGAGTAATAATATTTCTTTTGTTTCATTTCTAAGTAATAACTTATAATTTATTAATCATAAAACGCATACTTATGCGATTTCGAAATCACAATAGTTTCAAATACGCTAAAGGCGTATGTTTGAATGAAGAAATTCTCAAAATGCAAATATCTACAAACTAGAGTAATGGAAGACATACGATGATTAGATATCCTAATCATTTTGCCCTTTAAATCACGATTACATTAGTACGACTAGTAGCATGCTGATGCGCATTTACGGTGGCCGCACATCGTTGCATCATTCATGAGGTTCATTGAGCCCGTGCCAGTTCGTGTTCCGGGCTCGCTGCTACTGCTGCTGTTGCTGCTGTTGAGCTCGTTTGAAATATGCTCGAAAAACCGGTCAAGAAAAGATGCCGTACCCCTGATTAGCGTCCATTCATCGGACAAGGCAGAGGTCCTCTGCCTTCGCGCTTTCGTTGTCTCTTTCTCTTGTCCCTCCCTCCCCCCCCTCCTTCCTGCTTTTCTCACACTACATCGACAGGTCCCTTATAGTCGCACCTTCGCCCGCATCCATAGTGATTTGCACACCACACAATGCAACGCGTCGAGAGCGTATACATGCATTACGCTCGATCCGATCGTTAACGACTTCATCAACGACTGGCTGATAGCGTAAAGGACGAGCCGAAGACTCGGGCGAAGATAGCTGTCGTGCATGAAAGAAGCATCTTCCGGCGGACACGCTCGCACACGAAGGGAAAATAAAAGGGCCTAGTTGTTTGCCGAAGGACGCGATCGGCTTCTTGTTCGCCCTTCGCGATCTTTGCGTCTCTCTGGTATCGGAATTCTGCGGATACCTTTGTGTTAATATAACCTTCACTTCAAGTCAAGTATGCACTGTCGAGTCAAATTGCGTATGCGAGCAAGGCTTTTCTTCTTTTCTCTTCTCTTATATAATAAAATTATTCTTCTTCTTTTATAATAAAATTGTTATCAAACTTTCTCAAAATTCTTTCTCAAAATAAAAGTACAGTAAACAAATTTTATAAATTTTACATATTTCTTTGAATAATACTAACAATAAGTAAATACTTACTTATAGTAAATAAATATTTATTTTAAAAAAATAGATAGTTAAAGCAAATAGATTTTTTTATTAAATATGTTTACATTTAGTAAATATTTACTTGGAACTATTCAAACAAGTATTTATTAAAATTTAGTATTTTTTCAGTATATAAAAAAACAATTATTCTTTCAGGTAATATTTATCTATTTAACAAGAAGAAAGAATATAGAAAAAATATTTATTTTTAATTTATGAATATCACTATAAATCATAAATAATAGAATCGCTTTGTATTCGAAGCTATCTAAGAAAAGAGAGAATTATTCTATTATTCTATTTCTGGACAATTTGAGTTAAATTGTATTTTGATATGAAAGAAGCAATCAATTATTGTAAAGAAATTAAAAATCCGCAACGAATGTTCAACGATGTTACATAATTCACATATGCTCGTTAAGAATTGATTTTACGGCTGCTGTTGCGAGTGAAAGTCGGGCTAGTCAAAGAACTGTGACAAAAAGGCGAAGCATATCTCGAGATTCATACAGATCAGCATAATTATTCAAAAGAATTTCGTTTGTTAAGACGAGATATCTCAATTATTGGCATTAGATATCTCTGTTGTATAGTACTACTTATATTAGTAAAATCTGAAACTACAAAAATGGTCCTACAATTACAAAATAGTTAAAATAATACCACTTGAACATGAAATTTTATACATTATTATTCATTTTTTAAATATTCGCCTTAAAATTAAAAGGAGAAAAATTTATAATTTAACTGATTTCTATTTATATTAAATTGTTCATTGTAATATATTTATAAATATTTATAAA
>NW_017259190.1:2835623-2846511 GCF_001594045.1 Atta colombica
TAAATATTTATAAATATTTATTATATACAAATATTTCTAAATGTTATATTAATTATATACAAAGCAACAAGCAAAAATACATAATTTTCTTATATAAAATCAACTACAAAAATGATTATAAAAATGTTACAATAAACTCAATTTTATTCCAAATATACGACCCTCACGCTTCCACAAAAACCTATTAACTTTTAACTTTATTATTATCTATTATTTACATAGAGACTCATTTTCATTGACTCGTTAATTTCTCATTCTCTATTTTTGTTTTCTTACCACGCGGTATTGCCCTATAAAAACTTAGCGTTGTACTATAATTAGACAATCGTTATGGAAATCGCCAGAAAATACTCTGCCCGGAGGGAAACTATCGTTATAATTCACTTTTATTACGAGCGGTTCACTGATGATTCTCAAGTCATACGTACGACTATAAACGCGCAATCGAAGAAGAACTAAGAACGACCGACGGACTTTAAAGGGTAGACCAACGCGACATATCGAACGAAGCGGCACAGCGCGGAGGCTGCAGCGGCAACGAACGACCACAGTTTTATCCGGTCGAATGAAAGAAGAAGGCGATGCGGACGGGCGATAAAGAGCGAGATGGGCGAAGCGATAGATAAATATATCAAAGCGAATCGGAATGCGCGTCTCATTGAAACGAAGGAGGAGGGCCGACTGACCGACCTTCTGGCCAATCGGGTGGTGGTGGTGTTGGGCCCATCGTCGGGTCCCTTAGAAACGCGCGCCATGAGAAATTGCCGGTTTTCCCACGAAGCGCTCGACGAGCTACCGCAATACAGCGTAGCCGCTCTATAACGATGCAGTCGCGCTCGCAAATGTGTTTAAAGATCTCCCTGTACGTTTACTAACTTCTTCTCTCCTCTCCTCTCCTCTCTCTCTCTCTCTCTCTCTCCCCTCTCCCTCTCTTCATCCCCTATCCTATCCTTTTCTCTCTCTCTCTCTTTCTCATTATCTTTTCCCATCTTTCCCTCTCTGATACTATTCTTCTCTCTCTTTCTTCATCGTTTGTTCCTCTCTCGTACGGTCTATCGGAAATATAATTGGCGCTTTGCAAATCCATTAACCAGCCCCGTGTGGCAAGTGGCGTTACCACGGCATTACCACCGCTGGGACCTCTCTCATCCCTACGTACTAATTCATAGTTTCATGCCTTCCCGCTGCTTAAAGACTTAATGAAGGTCGCACACGCACACCTGACGATATAGTAGCCAGCTACTATATGGATACGCGCTCGCGTGTGCGTGAAGAAAAACGATACCACTTCCGTTGAGGAGCACGTCGAAAGTGTTACAGCGTTTGTATACTAACGATATCGCGGTCTATCGCACTTCTCCTTTTTTCTAATAATATAATGTCCGCAAGAAGATCACGAGATAATAAAATTAATATGTCGTGCTCACCTGAAACAAACTTACAGGATATGATTAGAAGCATCATTAATTTCTTTTTATCAATGTGATATTATGTGAATACATACTTATAATACAAATATGAATTTACCATTTCTGCACAACTTGTTATTATTTGTATCAAAGCAATTCATTTGAAGAATGAATACTGAATACGAGATAAAAGTAGAAATAATATTCTGATTTTTCTAAAAGCTATAAAAATATTGAATATGCGTTGTTCTATATAATTTATATGAGTGAAAACTTCTCATTTATAAGTAAGCATATCTATTAATTTTTTTATGTAACGCTTTAAATAAAATACTTTCGGTCTGCGTTTATTTATGTTTATACATGAAACATATATAAATAATGAATGTAATTAAATTTTGTATTTCACCGTAATAGCTGTTACGGTAAAATATATAACGATATCTAGCATTGCCACCTCGTCATCTACGTTAAAACTTTATTTTTACTTGTACACCATTCCGCTTGACGGCTCATACAGCGATGTTTGCGCGAAAGTCGCTCATCCGCGATGCTATGAGGAGGATTGGCTAGATAGAGAGGATGTATTTGAGGCTACCATTAAGGCTGGTGATTGATAATGCCCGCAGACTCGTTCTGCGCCATCGCGTCCGTCCGATCAAGGTCTCCCTGGGTGCGCACCGATCGAGCAAAAAGTGAGAAGGGCGAGGCGGTCGATCGGTGGGCACCGACGCAAACCGAGCTGCAAAAAGCGAAAGAAACCGCATCTCGGGCTGCATTGTCACTGGTCACCTCGCCACGAAGCCTCCCCTCCCATTTTTTTTGCATCCGCGCCAGGCAATTACCGCTAACACTGGCAGACGGCTCGGACTCGTGATTATCGGCGAAAGTGATAAACCGATTTCTCTCGGGGCGATCGCCGGCATTCCTAGATCTTTGATCTTTGATCTAGAGAGGCATGCGGTTAGCGCGGCTGACTTAGCATCACCGAGAGGGTTGCTTTATATCACTCCATTGTTAAAAAGGATCATCGTCATTGATAATTTTGTATT
Organism: Atta colombica; assembly: GCF_001594045.1. Taxonomy (NCBI): domain Eukaryota; kingdom Metazoa; phylum Arthropoda; class Insecta; order Hymenoptera; family Formicidae; genus Atta; species Atta colombica. The sequence goes on from NW_017259190.1 coordinate 2,838,085, forward strand.
GAAGTAACATTTAATATATAATTTAATCATTCGTACAACGTACGTAGATTTCTAATAAGATTTTCTATTTCTCTCTTTTCATTCCATTTTTTAATTAGATTTAACCTTCCATCTGCAATCTAGATCTTTTGGCACAAGCAAAATTTTATTCTCTCTCCGAAATAAAGGAGGACGGAATCCAGTTCTTTTAGAATATGTTATTGAAAAACTATTTGGTAATGTAAGAGATATTGGAAAATAACCCTTTTTCCATATTTTCGTAGATTTCTGTCGGCAGAGATACGTGCTGCTCGTGGATGAGAAATTTTCGTGATCTATTTAGACAGCAAGTATTTATACACTAAGTATTCTGAATATTTGATATATATAAACATTTTGTGAAAATTCTTTTACTGTTCCAGAATATTCGGCACATTAAAAATGTAAATTGAATATTTACACTAAAAATATCTATTAATCATAACAAAAAGTTGGTAATATATTGATCATATTGGTGAACAAATCAAATTTAAAAGCTGAAAGCTAATATACCGCAGTTCTTGTGATTGACAGACTTGTGGTTATTATCAAAATAACGACAGTGATATAAAAATGGCATCAGACTTCTAGTGCAATATAGATACACGAGCGAGTTGTAACAATAACAGGTGCTTCCGCGAGGCGAATCGGTACAAACGTCACAGGGACATCCAACTTTTCGTTAACGGGATGTCGCGAATGTCGTGAATCAAAAAGTGGCTCCAGAGAGCGAGTGCTATTACGAGAACTGCTAGAATAAACAGACGCTGTTTCTTTCGAGCGTTAGGCGTTAAGAAGGCATTAACAGCGCGCGACCTTGCACCTTAACACGCGCGTTACCTCGTAATAGCGCGCGCGATTCATAATAGTGAACGCCGCGCTACGGCGGCTGTGACGTGTGAAAGGAAAATTACGGAGATAAAGTAGATGTAGCGGCGCTAGCGGAGGAGAATCCACCTCTTCGTTATATCCTCGGGATAACGTCATAATGCGTCGTGGACGTGGAAGCAAACGATCGAGGAGGTGCGCGGAACGACGCGATACAAAGAGACAAAACGGCAAAGTCCCGACGCGGCGCAGCGGCCTCATGTGCACACCGCTTCCTTCGTGCATGGGGATGACAATGCATCTGCTAACTAGCAAAATGCTAATATTTACTTAACCTCGACGTAGATAGAAAGGAAAGTAGTGCTCCTCTCTCTCTCTCTCTCTCTCTCTCTCTCTCTCTATATATATATATATATATATATATATATATATATATATATATATACCTGTCTCTTTCTCTCGATTCGATGAGGATCTAGCAAAGACATATGCTGTAACGATAAAGAGGAGAAGAACGGAGAGAAGTGACGCAGCAGGAAAGTGCACTGCGTATCCTCAGTGATATTTTCCGTCGGTAGAGATCGGCCAACATAAGTTTGCTGCCTAGGCGAGTCAGATCGAGAAAAACATATTAGACGAGTATATCCGCGATGATTCGGCGGCTTTCGTGTTTGCTAGCGAGCGTATCCGTGCGGGCATGCGAAGCCGTGGAAAAGCAGTCATCAAAGCGGCCTCTTCTTGCTCATCTAGCCTAGTTTATAGTGTCCGCGATTTATTTATCCGTATGCGAACCTTTCGCCGCACCGCGTGTAACGCTCGGTCGAAGTCGCCGCAGGAATTCATTCCTTGACAAGTCGCGTACAAGTCTTTGCTAATCTGTTTAACGTTCAGCATTAGACTGCATATAAATGAACATAGATAGTTACATCAAAGACACGTTCAAGAAACGTGATGAATTGCATTTTATATTTCCTAAATCCAGCGGATTTGAATAAAACATTGTCACAAACAAAAATTATTTTATACATAGAGAAAAATGTAAAATAATATACTTTTAAACGTGAAGAATTTTAGAAATTTTTATAAAATTGACGAGTTCATATAAGGATAAGTATTCACTTATGTAAAATTTACTTTACTTTTCCGATACATAAGTAATCATCGTGTAGCTGTATTGAAAAGTATTTTTTACATTTCGTAAAGTAAATTTTAGAATTGTTCGTGTCGTTTACAGTCTTATAAGATAAAAACTCAATCATTTTTCTCTGTGTGAGATAATTTTAAAATACAAAATGTGTCTTCTACTTTCTTTGAAGATTCTATCTTTATTATGTTACAAATTAGTAATTATTAGATTCTCATTAATTCTTTCTTATAATAAGATCCAGACAATATTGATCAATGTGGATCTTTTTTAGTACAAACAAGCGAAATTTTACTTTCAAAATTTTTCGAAATAAAGAGGATATGGTGTTTAGATTTTTCTCCTTTTAAAATATCTTATTTTAAAAATTATTTGATAATGTCATATGTTGAAAAGTTACCCTAAATTTTTCCATATTTTTTGAAAACCTAGAAAAGTAAAAAAAATAGATTACAGAGGATATATATCAATTTTAAATTGCTTTTACGGTATTTTATAAAAATCTCCATAATTATTCTTCTTTTTGTACAGCTTGATTTCTTTATTAAAGAATTTAATTATAGTACTAATCAAAAGCAGTATCTTGCGATATAAGGAAATATACAATTTTACTTTTCTCTTGATGACAACTGAAATGCAGACAGTCAACAGATGATCCGAAACAATGATTCTCCACATCTACTAGATGTGTGTACATCTAGTACAAGTTCACATCGCATCGGCATTAACCAGGATGCGAAAATCGCCGAGGCTGGATTCCCGGATAAGTATCCCCAGTTGAGACTAACGAGCCGCCTTTAACTTCAGTCATCCGCGAGCGAAACAGCCGTCGACACGTCACGTTCCATCGGCACGTTTTACGAGCGCGCGGCGAACGCTTAGAATTTCGAGAGGCATGCGAAAGATTGTTTTCTGGATCCCCGGCGACTAAACGAGAGAGAAAAAGAGAGAGAAAGAGAGAGACAGAGAGAGAGAGAGAGAGAGAGAGAGAGAGAGAGAGAGAGAAAAGGGACGAGGAGGAGGTGGACTCGCGAAAGGTTTTCCTTCGAGTCTAGGAAACGTCCGGATATGATAATAAGCGAGGCTCGCGCCAACGTTGTACGTCGAGCACGATCCGAACCCCTCGGGGCTACGTACCGGGCTCTCGTATCAACGGAGAGAACCAGTCCTCTTCCCTGAAGTCGCTGTCACGACCACCGGGAACGTCTCTGTTCCGCGGAACGTCTTTGAAATCTCCTTGCGCCGCACTGCGGCCGTTGCGAGAGAGGGTCACGCCTCTTCGATTCCGCACAATATGCACCCAATGCTGGAGACTGGAAAGGCGCGCATCACTGAGAGGGTAGGAAGATTTCTAGTAAAACCGACTCACTCGTTCGCTCGTCCGTCCGCTCACTGCATGATGATATTATTCTACGTAACGAACGCAGTCAGTACAGAGCCTTGGGAAACGCGAGTAAGTAGAAGTACCGGTAAGTCTGCCGATGAAACATGATCATTCTCGATCAACGAAATGTCATCAAGAAATCGGACTAATTAAAAAACTAATTAAGCAAATGTTCGATTTTAATCCTTAGAAGACTTACAGATTGTAAGTCTGACATAAATTCTATAATTATTTAACGGTGCTTAGTATTTTTTATCCATAGTAATCCGAGTGAATCTAAGAAATGATTTAAATAATAAATTATTTACCATTATGAAAGTTAAAAAAATGAAAATATACTTCCTGTAAAGGAGGAGAAAGTTAAATAAAAATAATTCTTTTAACGCACATAGTTTTGTCATCATCTTACATCTTATTTCACATAGATATAAAATTAAAATAAAAAGGAGATTTTGCGGAACAATTTTCATAAATCGCAAATTAGCACAACAGCGTAAACGAGTGGGCGTTGCCACACTTTGACGAGTGGTGCCGTGCCAAAGCAATTAGGGAAAGCACGAGAACGAAGCGCGAGAACGCAAACGAAGGAAGGCGGTCACGAGCGCGTCTTCACGCGCTGCGAAGTCTTCAATTGCGCAAATATCTCGGGGAACCTCCGATGGAAGGAATTAACATAATGCCGGGAAGCATTAGGCCAGTGAGCGCAAATTGTGTGGCGGACATGGAACTCAAAGAGGCAATGGGATAAGAAAGAGGAGAAGAAGAGTTAGTAAAGAGAGAAAGAGGGAATCGAAAAAGAGAATCGAGAACGATAGATAGGTAGGTAGGTAGGTAGGTAGGTAGGTAGGTAGGTAGGTAGGTAGGTAGGTAGGTAGATAGATAGGTAGGTAGGTAGGTAGGTAGGTAGGTAGGTAGGTAGGTAGGTAGGTAGGTAGGTAGGTAAGTAAGTTGGTAGACAGAGGAGACAAGGAAAAGTTTCTAGGGTGGTTAGCGAAACGAAGATGCCTCGTATCCGACGAACTTGATCTACGCATCTTACTTAACTGCCGCTAATCGATGCCGGTCAATGGAAATAGATGCGTTGGAGTCTCGCTCTAGATCTCTACTCGCCATAGACTCACAAGGATATTCATCCAGCACTCAGAGAAATATTTCTTTAATTCAAAGAAATATTTCTTTGCAATATGAAGAAAAAATTTCTTGGATTTGAACATAATTTTTTTAAATCAAATTTTTTTATTTGATTTAAAAAAATAATATTTAAATCAAAGAAGAGACGTTCAAATCAATTTTTTTTTTAACCGTATAGCAAAGAAATACTTCTTTAAATCGAAGAAATGTTTCTCTGAGTGGTACGATCCAGAGATACGAGACAAGCAATGATTGTGTTTTAAGATTGAAAATGATTTCGAGGCGCAGAATCGGATATGTATGTAAATTCACAATGAAATATTTAAGCTAAAATCCGCTTTGACCAAAAATAGGATCATTTGTCTTAATTAAAAATTTTTATAATTTTTCCCTCGACTTCACTCTCTCCTCATGAATCGATAGGCACGTTCATTATCGCATATCTCACGATAATAAACGTTATAAGGAAATGGTAAAATCTGATTTTAAGACTGGACATAATAAGCGCAATTAATTCCCAATGTGTTTCGTTTTATTGGCGTGCATTATCAATACTGTTCGCCTTAGGCGGATCGGTATTGTGTACGTTTAATGAAACGTAAATTCTATGTATGTGTCGTTAGAAAGGAAGAAAAAAAAGAAGGAAGCGCAATTCGAAAATCGTAGCGCGCTGCGAAAGAACACCAAGTTACGCACTAAGATGTCGTGTTCGATAACATAAAATCTGTTACTTTATCGTCCTGAATGAATCACAGTCTACGTTGTATCCCGAGACGGTGATAATTTTTCTTTTTCATCAATTAAGATAATTAGATGAATCAAAATTCGGAGGAGTAATTAATAGTAGAAAAATAAAGAATTATTGTTTCATATGTTTTTATTTTTTAAATGTTTGTAATCAATCTGTCTTTCTATATAATATATCTAAAAAAATATGGATGTTTCGATATAATATGTTATTTTTAGTTGATGTTGACTGACTAAATAGATATTTTTTCGTTTTTAAAAATAAACTCATCCATAATACTTCATTATTACATCTCTCTTATAATTATATTTAATTAAAAAAATGTTCTCTCAAAATTATTACTGAAAAAAAATATAATAAACGTAAAAATGAAAATTTATTGATTTAAAAAAAAAGAGATCATTCTAATTTTTATGTTTTCGATCGATCTCATGCTCGCAGGTGAACCGATTCGCGCAACACGCGCGTGCGATCCATCGAAAGTCCGTCTTATCCGAACGCGAAAGTGTTGCGTGAAAAACAGGTTATTACTGATTATTACGGGTAGTTACAGGTGGTTACAGGTAGTTGGGGGCAGAACGTCGGTGCTCCTTCGCACTTCCTAAAGGCCGTTTCTCGGCCGAGCGCCGAGTGCACCGCGGCACCGACACTCCTTCCATGACGCAACAGCATCGCGCTCCTTCTTCTCGCAAAGACGCTGATTCCTGCGGTTCGGTGCCCAACATCGCCATTGTGCGACGACGGTGTACGTTTTCGCGGTGTAACTGACCTGTCTCGAACAAACTCTAGTTGCCGCACGCAGTACGCGAGAAGAGAACCGCAGACCCGTTCTGATTCGTTCTTTTTCCTTTGGCGCCGTCTCGCCGCCTAACTGCAATCCAAATGCCGCTCGCGTCGAAGAAAGCAATGAACACACAGTAGTAGCGAACGCTGCGAAATATCAAGTAGCGAAAGAGCGAACGTTTGCCGAGCGTGGAAATCTCGTAACTGTATACTTAGGGATTTCATTCTCGTTAGATCGAAAAAAAATAATTATAATAAAATAATGAGAAAAGCTGACATAAAATTTCCTTTAAATAGCACACAACAGAACGATTATAAATATTTATACATTTTTAGAACATTCTATGAACGTTTTCAAAAATATTCTGTGCTATATGGAATTATAGTTAAAAAATAGAAAATTTATGAGTTTTGTACAATAAGTCATCTAAAGCTTCAAGTCTTAAGCTGTAAGAAGTTGATCAATCAAATGTGAGAAGAATAATCAACTATGATTGGTCAATTTCTCACGACTTAAGACTTAAAGTTTAGATAACGCCTTATTGTAGAAAGCCCATTATAGTTTTCCCGCACATATATAACTTTTTAATAATATTTTAAAATTATATTTTTAACATGACAGTTATTCACTACTAAATTCGAAATTTGTTTGTATCAACGTTTTCTAATTTCAAAGAAATATCCAATAAATGATTTTTTTCGTCGCGTTACTTTTCAGATTTCCGAGTCAACTCATAAAACTCTCGCTCGCGGGTCAACGATCTCACGAAAGCGGCCAATGTCCGCTTCCATCGAATTCATCGAATTTGCAATCGAATTTGCGACGTCGTTACTCGTCGCCCATTTCGGCACCGATCATCTGAGAATCGGCTCGCGATACCGGGCAGCAAGTGCACGACGAAGAGAGAGAGAGAGAGAGAGAGAGAGAGAGAGAGAGAGAGAGAGAGAGACGACGACGCGGAGAGCAAGCGGTAGTAAATCTGAATCTCATTGCGCGGTCGTTTATTCGCGAGGCGGCAGAGGTAGGGGCAATTATGGAAGCATGAATATTTATGGAAACTCGTGCACCGTGTAATCTTTACGAAACAACGGCTACGAGACATCGCCCGGCCGATCGGCGCGATGCTTCACGGTTTACTTTGTCGGTGCGCGCGCTCGCCAAACTCAATTATCCTCGCGCTCGCACTCGTAAGATGGTTAGACGAGACAAGAGGCAGAAGACGTGATCATCTCTCTTTCTCTTTCATTTATGTAAGAGCGAAAAAGTGATCGATTCTTCATTTAAGCAGCTATCTCGATTACATCGATGATGATACATATATTGTGTGAACGCGATCTTTTTCTCATTTGTTATGATAGAATTAATAAGGCGAGATAAAATTAATTTCAAGCGTTATCGAATATGTACGGACAATTCATGAAATAAAGTGAATAAAAATGGGAGAAATTGACTGATCAAATTTCGAAGTGAATTTGTATTTTTTTATCTTTTAGTTTCATGTTATAAATATATATCTTAATCATATTAAATATTTTTTACCTAATTTTTTATACTACATTTCAAAGCTTTTTCAAGAATGTATTTTAGAAGAACAAAACGACCTTTTATTAGGAAGAAGTTGCTTTCAAATTTTATTTTATTTTATTATTATATCATTCGCTCTTTCTCTGTATCTCATTATACTATACTCGTTTCTAACGCTTCCTAATGCAACCGTTTATTTCACTCCACCATCTTTAAGGCTCCGGGCCCGATTGCAAATGACCAAATGATGGCATGCAGAACGTCGCTACTGTGGATCATCCAGTCTCGTCGTCTCTCTTTCTCAAGGCACAGATATATACATAGCGAGCTAGTTATCCCCGTCACGTAATCGCACGCGATAAAATAGCCCGCGGCCTGACAGAATGGTCCTCGCATTTACGACGGCGCGCTCGTCTTTTAATAGCTGCTCCATCTAATTACTACCCTTGCCTGTAATGTGTAATGATCGCTACGCCCGCGAACGCGCCCGTACTTGGTTTTAGAATTAGTGGCATAATTACCTGATCGCGAGTTGGCGGACGTTTATACGGCGCAATTAGCGCGCTGCACGTTACGCAATTGTAAGTGCAAACGAGTATCACGAAATACGCGCGCCAGCAGCATGCTTCGTTCGTTTTTTCCAACTCGAAGGATTTAAACCAACTTAACGATCTTACTCTAACAGATTATAAATTCCGAATTACAGGCTCTAGAGAGCTTCAGTCTTGTTGTATGAAAAATTGTTGATTTATGATTAGCAAGTATAGTTCTTGTACACACACACACACACACACACACACACACACACACACACACACACACACACACACACACACACACACACACACACACACACACACACACAC